>NW_015247662.1:0-539 GCF_001447785.1 Gekko japonicus | reverse complement strand
TGTCATCAATCTCTTTTCATTCTTTGAAGGAACTCGCACGCCATTTCCCCCGTGCCACAGTGCCGTCTACATCAGCCTACCCGGTAACGAGAAAGAGATGACCCAAGGCCACAATTAGATCGCAAAGAAATGACAGACCCTGAAGCAGCAAGTACATTATCTTCTGCAACATTTACCGGAGCAGAGATTTAAACAGCTTTTAATGGCAGGTTAATTTGCCTGGTCTGTTGTAACGCCTTCCGCAAGCGTTTGGATTCAAATCAAAAGAGAGACGATGAAGCGAGTACATTGGGTCGAGCTTCTTCCTATCCCCAGAGCTTCCCAGTGCAATTTCTTTTTTGTTCCAGAACAGTCGTAAACGCAACGCATAAATTAATGTGGCTGATTATATGGTTCTCCGAGATCCGTTTTGTTCTTTCGAAAATGGTATTCCAGAGAAAGAGGCGTACTGCCGACTTCCAACAGAAACCTAAAATAAACTCAAGTACATTCACTTCCACTTTCGTTAGACTTACAAGCTGAAAGAGACCCAACTGCTC
>NW_015247661.1:0-539 GCF_001447785.1 Gekko japonicus | reverse complement strand
GCAAGACTACTCCAGAACTGGACTAATGAATGGGGTTGTGTACATAAGCAAGAAATGCCTTTGCATTTTATGATAAGTGTACATAATTCGAGCAACCAGAGACAGTAGGGCGTAGTGTAGTTTGTCCAGAACTGAGGAGTTCCAGGTTCAAATATTCCTGGGGGAACAGTCACTTCCCCCGCATTACCTACCTCACAAGACTGTTGTGACCATAACATAAATATACCGCCCTGAGCTTCTTGGAGAGTGGATGGGCAAAGCCTGGATAGACAGGAAATGATTAATTTCTCCATGTGCTGGAGAACTCCAGTTTACAAGAACGCCCCCTAATCTTACTCGCCGTGATTTGTTCCTCTAAAGTATAAAACGAGATCCAGAGTTGGCACTTGGTAACGTCCAAAACCGGGCGACTCCTTTTGCAACGGAGGTTCCTTTTCTTTCCAGGGAAAAACCGCAGGCGCTCCCGCGCTTTCCCCACACCGCTGCGCACGCAGGAGCCCGAGTGGCTCACTCCCCCCCCCCTTGCTCGCTGTAGCGCG
>NW_015247660.1:0-539 GCF_001447785.1 Gekko japonicus | reverse complement strand
AAGACAGATATAACTTTGTATACTGGAAGTGTCTTGAACTACATTTGCTGAGTTTCAAGGTATTTGATTTCAGGGCCTAAATTAATATGATGAGTATGGAAGAGATTTTTTATTTTTAAACATGTATTGTTTATTGTAATATTTTCCATTTATTACAGTCAGCAAGGTTGATTACAAAAGAGGCACATCTATAATTAGCCTAGAACAAACTTTAGAAAGGCAATGTCTGAAATGCCTTCTGAGTTGCCATCATCGGGCAATTGACTACTGTGCCCCTCCCCACATGGTCGCATATATGCATATTTTATGAATCATGCAAACATATTTGGATTTCTTGACATTATAAATGTTGTATATAGTCTATTTTCAGGGAGCACTTTGTTTTGTTACTTTGGTTTGTAGATGATATTTACTTTTAGATTCTTTTTTGAGTTAATCTTTCTACCTTTTGTTACATTACCTTTCACTATTGGAAGAAGGGAAGCATTGGAGAGCAATGTCAGCCTAAAGCTACTCAGACAAGCCAAAGTGAGCATATG
>NW_015247659.1:0-539 GCF_001447785.1 Gekko japonicus | reverse complement strand
CTCAGCTTAGAGGGAACACTGATTCCTGAGCCAATTTTTAAGAAGGCGAATTAGAACAAGCAAACGGGACGGTAGATCTTTGGCACCTGCCATTTTCCAGCTCAAATCCCCCCTGCCCCATTCTAAACAAATCTGCATCAGGACTCTGTTACACATATTTGCACGTAACGTGCTCTTAGCCCCCCAAGAGAGCCTCGGTCGGCTTGTCCGCTGGAAAGATCCATAAGGTCCAGACAAGCTTTTTATTTGAGGAAGGCTGGCTACCATCAACAATTTTTCTCTTCGGGGAAATTCTCAAGTTGCCAGGAAACTTAATGGTCCCGGAGGTATAACAGGACACAGAGGACAGTGTACGTGGTCCACATCCCACCCCCCAGGTGACTGGGTACCTAAGGACATGATATCGGCAGAAAGCGTCCCACCTCTTTTGCTCCCTTGAGATGTAAGCCTTCGTGCCAATCGGGACCCAAGGCACTGCCTGTCTTCCCCGGTTCTGCTTCAGCTTTTGCTTCCTTCTCGGTTTCTGGGGAGAAAAAAAA
>NW_015247658.1:0-539 GCF_001447785.1 Gekko japonicus | reverse complement strand
GAGCAAACAAGTAATAATATATCGTTCTGAAATGCTTGCATATAAAATCACTGTTGCTCTCCTTTACAAGAGGTACCGAGACTTAAAAAATAATTGTGTGCACTTAGTTTAGCAGTGCTGAAATGTGAATGATACGGCTTTTTAATGTGTTTGGGTGTGTCTGTGTGTGTTTCCCTTTGTAGTGGTACTTGTGCAATACGGAACAGCTGTGTGAGTCCCTTCAGCCAGTCTTTGTCCAGAGCTACCTTGACCAAGGAACACAGATCTTCTTAAACAACAGCATCGAGAAATCCGGCTGGCTGTTCATTCAGCTTTATCACTCCTTCGTGTCGTCCGTTTTTAGCCTCTTTATGTCTAGGACGTCCATTAATGGGTAAGTGAAACTGTGTTCTCCCTTCATTCTGCCTTTATTATCAGTAATAGCATTATACCCCCACTGCCAATGGCAGGCCTTGCCGAATTTTCTTCAGCTTTATGAGCCACCCTGAAAAATTCAGGAGCCAGGTATATTTTTCAGCCTTCAAGGTTTTATATTTTAT
>NW_015247657.1:0-539 GCF_001447785.1 Gekko japonicus | reverse complement strand
AGAGAGAGAGAGAGAGAGAGAGTCATTTTGCTTAGGGAAGAAGGAACTTCATTGGAAATTCTCTTTCCATTCAACTTGCATCTTGTATATGACCTCTTCCCCCCACAGGATTTCCGGTTAGCCCAGGATTGAGGCAACACTGCTGAATTTCTATCCCGGTTGGTTGCTGCAGTTACATAAAGGATTTTGGTCCCTTCATTTTGCGATTTATTTTGGAACGAATCTTCGTGACATGCTGGGGATACTTCCCAAAGTCAGGTTTCTGAAGTCTGAATTACCTGATCTGGTTCGCAAAGGGGCACGGATGTGTTGACTGTTCATTGCTCTTGTGTTGTTGTTTTTTTTATTTCTGGATTTTTGTTCAGACCCCTGTACGTGCAGAGTTTTCGGTTTGTATCTTCCCCCCACCCTGCAAATGTGCACGGGTGCCTTGATGAATACATTGTGCCAAAAGGAATTTCGATATGCAGGTATGCCTATGTGCATGTTTCAGAACTGCAAGGAGGTATATCTTAAGAACATAAGAGAAGGCAATGTTG
>NW_015247656.1:0-539 GCF_001447785.1 Gekko japonicus | reverse complement strand
AGAGGGAACTCTGGGATAGGCGCCCACGGTGTGGCTACACAGTTGTACAAGAGTACACACTCCACTTCGCAAGGAAGGTCTCATGCAGTGCCTTTCACAGCAGTAAGGCAGAGCTTAGACCTCGTAACACCGTTTGCATTTGTTCATGTGAATGTAGCCTGAAGATGAGAAAAAGTAGTAAAGGGACGGGTCATGGTGAAGAGGCTTTTGGTGGGTGGCAAAGAGCAGTCAGGATACATGCCTTGCACCCATTGGTAAGGGGGAATGTTTGTCACAGCACACGAGGTGCAGTCTAATGGGATTAGGCGTTGCCATGGTGACGTGGGCTCGAGACCACAGACGGAATGAAAAAGATAACAGGCTACCTGACTGTGCAGGGATGCTGTGGGTATGAAGACTCGTGCCATTAACCCATGAACCGGAGTTCTAGGATAGTACACCATGGGGTGGTACAAAATAAAATGGATCTGACCTAACAACCAGAGGCCTTGGATAGTATACTGTGGGAGACGTCTGTGGATCTGACTCTGGTAATCTAC
>NW_015247655.1:0-539 GCF_001447785.1 Gekko japonicus | reverse complement strand
TGCCCGACTCCTTCACTTTGAAGCGCCTCCATCATCAAAGCCTTACACCCAACTTGACTCTTGGTGGAGGCGTCCTACCTATTCCTCTCCTCTCTACAGGAGTCACCTGGTCGACTGTCCAACACCTCGTCCCATGTCCCGAAGCAGGGATGAAGGCTCTCTTGCCCCGGCCTGTCTTCCTCCTCGCCTCCTTTCTGGTTGCCGTCCAAGCCAAGATCTACGAGCGCTGCGAATTGGTCAAGAAGTTGAATGACCACGGGCTGGATGGCTATCAGGGTTACAGCTTGGCGAATTGTGAGTGGGACTCCTTGATGGATAGCCTCCTTTGTTTCCAGATGTTGTTTGCGTCTGGGATTTGGGCAGTAGATGGTGCTTGGGAATACCCCTCAGCTGGGCCGCACAATCTCCCAGTGCTTTATTCCCTCGTCCCACAGCATTCACCAGGGGTCCCAGTTGAAAGTGGAATCCATGGTGGCCATGGCTAGGGTTGCTAGCTTAGGCCTGGGAGAAACCTGGAGATTTGGAGGTGGAGTCTGGGG
>NW_015247654.1:0-539 GCF_001447785.1 Gekko japonicus | reverse complement strand
TTACAGTTTGTTGGATCCAGGCCATGAACTTGGATGATTTGTCAGAAGCAGGCATAAGCATCTAATTGCTTTCTCAATCAGGTTTTTTGGTCTCCTAACAGTCAAAAGTATGCAAAAAGGAAATCAATATAATATAGGATGAAATCAGCCTAAATGGAAGAACTTTTCAGCTGTACTTAGGAAATCAATTTTCATGTTTTCAGAAGAAAAAGGACAAACCTCCTCTTTTTATCTCTGTGCAAGTTTGCTCATTAATCTTGTGCGGTGTTCACATTTATTCCAGTTATTCACACTATAGGTATGAACACTAGAAAATACATTTTGATTTTTCCAAAGCTTAATGTAACCAATAATATTTGAGCAGAAATGTAAACTGCTGTCTTTTAATATATGAGTATGTTGCTTGCATGCCCATTTGCAAGCAGATTTTCAGTAACACTCCAAATGAGAGTTCCATCATTTCTTGCAAATTCAACTCAGATCTTATTAAGCTGAACTTCAACTAGTAAAAATGTTCCACCTCTACATGTAACAATGTC
>NW_015247653.1:0-539 GCF_001447785.1 Gekko japonicus | reverse complement strand
CTCTCTCTCTCTCTCTTTTTTGGGGGGGTAGTTCTTTCCCAGCGGATCCTTTGGGAAGCTTTAGTACCTCCCAAATCGAAGAAGGGATTAGAATTTGGCACCCTTTTGATGTTGAAAGGAAGCTTTACGGTTGCAAAAAAATTCCACCGCGATGGCGGCTCATGCATTCGGCCAGATTCCGCCTACGGTCAGCAAACAGCCCTGGCAGTGAGGAGCCGCTCTGAGGATCCAGGGGTTAGTTGCCCGTGGCCATGAACAATTTTATCTTTAGTCTATTTACTTTTATGATCACTTACTAGTCTATGTTCTTGTGCATATTTCTGCTAACCTGCTATGTAGTATTTTAGATTGTTTAGTGTCTGCACCGAATACCTAATAATGGTTGTGATTTGTGGCACAGGCAAATCCTTTTGACTCACTGGCCGTGCATATGCGTTTGAAGTGGCAAACCATCTAAATTATTTTGCTAGTTTTCTGGCTGCAAGTAGTAGCTGACTTCTAGTGACCCCAGAAGGTTTTCGAGGCAAGAGACATCCAGA
>NW_015247652.1:0-539 GCF_001447785.1 Gekko japonicus | reverse complement strand
GGACGAATCTGTACCTAAACTAGATGTGCTTTATCACTTAGCCCAGACTTGATCAGCATACATCTGCACTGAGGATTCAGAGGGAGACTTGTATGAAATATTAATCTGCCCATTTGGGGATTTTATTGCTGATTCCCTTCATCTAGCAAGCAGGAGATTGGGTTCTGATGCAACACTGACCGTATGCCCTTCACTGCAGCCCTCAAAGTGAAACCAAACCAGCAGTTGCTGCAGTCATATGGAGGATTAGGTGAGCATTAAGACAGCACAAAGAACAACATTCAGCAGTTTGCAAAGAGGGTAAAAGAAGAATACCTTTGGGTGGATTTAGAGCTCTGAAGATCTTGAAGGGCAGAGAATATCTGTTTTTGCTTAAGTGGGAGGTTAAGGAAAGGCAGCCACTTTCCCTCTGCTCACTTAAGTCCCTGACAGTGTCCTTTACCCAACAGGGAACATGCAACTGCAACAATAAGAGACATCATTCCCACCAATGGGACAGAAGTACTGAACTGCTGGAAAAGAGTTCCTTTTGCACACCT
>NW_015247651.1:0-539 GCF_001447785.1 Gekko japonicus | reverse complement strand
TGCAGGGCAGAAAAGACAGCTGATAAACATTTTAAATAAATTTTGAAAATAAAATTAATTATAACAACGATAGGCAGCATGTGGATGGTTTGCAAGTGGGAAGAAAAGATACGAGTGCACACATTGGGGGGGGGGAATGTGGAAAGAGGCCCGCGTGTTCCGTTGGTACAAGGACGAACCAGAATCCTGAGCATGATCGTTTCCCTCCTAAGAAAAGGAAAGGCCCACTTACTTGCCGCAGCTCCACAAACTCTTTGATCTCAGCCTCGTACAAGGCACCGTCCTCGCCATAGTGGTCCCGGATCATCTCCTAGGAGGGCACAAATGAAGGGGAGGGGGAAGAGAAGGCGGAGGAAGTCGGGAATTTCACTCAGATCTTTCGTCCCACCCCTTTTCCATAGGACAAGAAAGATATTTTTTTAGAAGAGCACATGCCCCTTAGCTCACAAGCACAGCTGCGGCTTGAATTGCCACGGGCAAGTGCAGGGGAGTCACAGCAGGAGGCTGCCAACGCCTCCCCCTCTGGGTTGCTACAAAGA
>NW_015247650.1:0-539 GCF_001447785.1 Gekko japonicus | reverse complement strand
GAGAGAGAGAGAGAGAGAGAGAACATTATGAAGCACTCAGAAGAATAAAAAGAGATTTATGTTACCAGACCACCATTTCAGAAGCAACAGAATGGAAACATTGCCTGCCTGGTGCAAGCACTCCAGGAGTCTCCATTCATGTTCCAAAATAAGGTACAATGTCTCATTCTCGTTGCTTTGGGATTCACAGTACAAACTCAGTTTTCAAAACTGAAATACATGCAAATTGTCCTTTATTTTGAAAATCACTTTTATATTCCCATTGGCTAGAATGCTGGCTTTCATCTGTGGAGTAATTACATTTCAAATAAAGCCCAAAAGATGCTCACGCCCCTTTCTCTCAGAACCTTCTATAATGGCAGGACAAAAATGGAGATGGCCCAGACCCACTGACCTGAGCCAAAGGTGCCTGTAAAGCAAAGCTGACGTGGATTGGCTGATGCTGAAGGATTGCGCGCTGGAACGAGAGGACGAGGGGAAGTCCGTGAGTGGCCCGTTGGAACCAAAAATGCTAGATTTAAAGTAGTATCTTTTTAGTA
>NW_015247649.1:0-539 GCF_001447785.1 Gekko japonicus | reverse complement strand
CACTACACCAAACTGGCTCTCACTTTTGCTACCCTGTAAAGACTATCCTTCGTGCCCAACTACTTTTTTTGTTCTTCATTTTAAAATTCCTTCCTCCTTTTGTCCTTATAATTTTTTTTAACATTATGATGTCTTGTGCTGCTCAGCCTCAGTTCTCATGTCTTGACATTTTAAATGTGGGCGCTGAATTATCAGTTTTTACAGTCCCTTTCTTTGCTCCACTCTGCTGCGAGATTATTACTTTAAGCGCTAAGGTGCTGATGCTGATAACTTGTGATTGCCAAGGCAGTTTTTATATATTATAACCGATGTTTCCTTGCTCTTCTCTGCCGCAAGCCACCCTGAGAACTGAACAGGGAAGAGAGAGAGACAGAAAGAAATATTTGAAATAAATAAATGTATGATAGCTAACTAGGGAGGTAGTCTGGGGGTTTTTTCGAGGGGAGGGAGCTGTCAAAATGCAAAGGTTATGAGAGTCCTGAAAAATCAAAACGAATGGCTGAAGAACGGCATGTTCTGCATCCTCTCTGTGTTCCCTG
>NW_015247648.1:0-539 GCF_001447785.1 Gekko japonicus | reverse complement strand
CAACAGGTGGGGCAGTAGAGCCCCAGCATTGCAAGGGTTGCCACCAAACACCACCTAGATGGAGGGGGAATGGGGCTGGAGGCCTGTGGGGACAACTCCGCATTCCTCCAGGGCAGTGGCCCAGGAGTTTTCCCAGTAGGTTTAGTGCCAGTCTGCCTTGGCTCCAAATATCTGTTCTTTGAAGTTACCAAAAATAGAGTGACTGTTACTATCTTTCTGTGTATAGTGATGTTTTACATTCTCATTATTTCTTTAGGAATATATTGGGGCCTGTGTGGTACTCATAGCAGCTGTTGCTTCAATTACAAATTCTCTATACAATCAACTTTCTTCTGGTCTTGTAGGCTTGGGACTGACTTATGCTTTGATGGTAAGTAAAATGAAGAGATGAGGCTCCACTGAGGCCGTAAGAGTCAGCCTGCATTACTGACCCCAAAACTGTAGCACATGACAGGAGCTAAGAATCTCATTCAGTATTCCAGTTTTAGATACATTCCAGTTTAAATGCCAGTTAAGAGCCAGTTTGGTGTAGTGGCTAA
>NW_015247647.1:0-539 GCF_001447785.1 Gekko japonicus | reverse complement strand
CCGTTCCAGTCCGGCTCTTGGCCAGACGACCCTGTTCGAACCCTGAACCTTCCCCTTTGCCTCCTGCCAGGGAGTGTGCTTTGCCGTCACAGCCTCCCTCCATCTCTTCTTCATGGCTGCCTTTGCCTGGATGCTGGTGGAAGGGCTTCTCCTCTGGAGCAAAGTGGTCGCTGTGAACATGAGCGAGGATCGACGGATGCGGTTCTATTACGTGACCGGATGGGGTCTGTGTTCGAGAGAAGCGGGGGGAGAAATGGGGGGGGAAGGCCGATGGCCTGGTGGGATTTCTTTTCCTTCCTATGGAACTCTTGACCCAGTTTAATGGACCCCCTTCATGCTGTAACTCCTGTGTTGTTGCTTGTGTTGCAAGAGAACTTACAAGCGCCCCTGGTAAGAGGAGTTAGACAAGGGAGACCCATCCCCATTCAGCCTTGAAGCGCACTGGGTCACCTTGGGCCAGTTACTCTGTTTCAGTTTAACCTACCTTGCAAGGCCGTTGTGTGAGTACAGAGGAGAAATATATGTACTATCATGTGCTT
>NW_015247646.1:0-539 GCF_001447785.1 Gekko japonicus | reverse complement strand
AAAGCTATCACCACGGCCAAAAAAAAAAAGTAAGGTGACTAAGTTTGGCTTCCAGAGCTCCTGGTTTGGACCACTGCTGACCTTAAGAAACCCACCCTTTTAGGATGAGTCATGGGTGATTTCACACACTGAATGATGCACTTTCAACTCACTTTCCGCACAATACTTTGCCAACAGATTTTACCACTTCACACAGTAAAGTCCAGTTGCAAAATGCATTGGAAGTGCATGGAAAATGGACTGAAAGCGCATCATCCAGTGTGTGAGAAAGTACTGCAATTTCGTGGTTACAAAGTACCTGGTCCCCCCCAGAACTCACTGCCAGATGACGTGGCTATAGTCATCCGCTTAGAAATTGCTTTTTAATGGGGATTAAACAAACTCATGTAAGACAGGCTTATCTGTGACTATTGACCAACACTGCTAAACGGAGCCTCCACATTCATGCAGTATCCTTAAAATACTTGTGTCTCTGAGGCACACAGCAGGAGAGTGCCGTTATCTACATCCCTTTTTGCAAAAACATCAGAGCATCGATT
>NW_015247645.1:0-539 GCF_001447785.1 Gekko japonicus | reverse complement strand
TGTGCAAGCAACCCCCTCCCCACAAGACACCCAAGTACCTGTGGTCCTGGGCAGTGTACTTCAGCAGTTCTGCCAACTGCAAGGGGTATTTGCAGATCTTCTGCACAGGGGTCAGAAGGAACCCGTCAATGGCGATGTCAATCATCTGCTGCAAGAGACGGCATGCTTCAAAGAAGTGCTGGTACCGGCCATCTTTCATCAGCTTGGAGAGTTCCATGCACGCATCCAAGTGATTGTTACAGTACTCGGAATAGATCCAGAAGCCGTCTTGCTGCAAGGGGGGGTAAGTCAGAAGGGGCAGAGAGAGAAAGAAAAAGAGCACATGTGACACAAGCCATGAAGCACCAGCAGCCCAGCTCTGTAGCACCACCGAGGAATCAAACAGCTGCCTCTACATAGGGGACGGCCTCTGAAAAGGGTCCGGAGGCTTCAATTGCTCTACAGTGTAGCGTCCAGGCTACTGTTGGTGACAGGACACAAAGATCTGCTCTGGCTCCCCCTGAAGAGGAGCCATGGCGCAGTGGTAGAGCATCTGCCTG
>NW_015247644.1:0-539 GCF_001447785.1 Gekko japonicus | reverse complement strand
GTGAAAAGGTTGTTTGAGGAAGATATTTTGAGCTATAAACACCAGATGTGAAAGATTTAAGCAGCTTTTCTCCTCTTCTTCTACTCAGATTCACTGCCTACCTCTGTACTCACTCACACCTACAGAGGGAAGAAACATGCTGCTCTGTGTGCATTTTGAGCTTGAGGTATGCAGGTTTCACATTATTGGCACCTTAAATTGCTTTGAAGCTGTGAAATACTCATCTCAGCAGCTTTTTGATTTTAGAAATATGCAGTTCATTCTACCACCTAGATCATGCTTCTAGATTTCTCCTTTGTTTTATTCATGTGATTGATATTCTCTACAGAATCATGTACATGGGTGCATAAGTACACATCATGAAAATTCAGTGTGACAATATGGGCTACTTTAAATATAAAGCAAAACCTTGGTTTAGTAGAACTAGTTAAAACTATGTTCCTGGGCCTGTGATGAGTTCTCTGCCCTGGTTGTACTTTTGTGGGCAGAAAGCACAGAGAAGTGGCTGGCTGTACAATTTGATCTTCTTGTGACACTGT
>NW_015247643.1:0-539 GCF_001447785.1 Gekko japonicus | reverse complement strand
TGCAGAGGGCAACCCTTCTCACTCCTTCCAGACCTACCCCATCTGGCAAAAAACCTCTCCACTTCCCCATTAAAGTGAAAGAAGGCCGGACATTTCTCTGCTCACTGTTCTTCTCTCACTTTGGCCTCCATAAATGGGTCAGCGCCCAGCCTCTAATTGCCAACCATCCTCTGATCCTGGCATGGGCCTAACTTGCCTACGGAACTTTGGCTCGCCATCAGTCTCTGCTCCATTTTCTCTCCTTTCCAGCCTCTGGTGACTCATTATGCCTGGAGGGGAACAGGGTATTTCAGATTATCTCCCAAACTGAATGCAAGCTGTGGATATGGCGTGTATGTGTGTCTTCAGCCAGGACTGTAGCTCAATTCTGAGTCGGAGAAAACTGAACTCCTTGGGGCCACCCCAGACAGACGGCTGGAACGGAAACACAGCCACGAAAGCCAGAGCAGACGTGGGGTTTCAACCGCAGATTCACTGCATCGGGGGCTCGCACCTGCTGACATCCCTGTGAGCTAGTTAGAAACCAGAAGGGCTTACAG
>NW_015247642.1:0-539 GCF_001447785.1 Gekko japonicus | reverse complement strand
TCCAGTTTCTAATGGGTATTTTCACAAAGTCATCAGGGAACCATAACATAATTAGCCCCCACGGGGAAATGTCAACAGCCCATTTGGGCTATACTTCTAACCCAGTAGCCACAACAGCATGTATTGATGTAGTGATTATTCCAGCTATCATGATTTTTTCCATTCTTCTTCCTTTCCCTATCCTTCAATCTCACCTTTATAATTCAGTGTCATCCTACATGTATGTATCTACTGTTATCATGGAACTCCTTCCTAGACATGTACTGTTGGCTCCAGTTTTCCATTTTGGCTAAACTCTCACTTTGACAGCCATTTTAGTAGCTAGCAATGCCTTGTTTTGGGGAAGGTAGGGTCTGGGCTCTCCTTAGTCAGGCTGAGCTAGTGAACCTCCAACATGTTGAGCAGGAGACTGACCCACTGATAGAATATTTGCGTGTCTACCTGTCCTTTTGAGGGCTTGCAAAGCAGGGCATCTACCTCAGTTTTCAATGTAATTTCATCAGCAAATGAAAGTCCTCCTGAGTGCAAATTCTAATTAC
>NW_015247641.1:0-539 GCF_001447785.1 Gekko japonicus | reverse complement strand
TGAATAGTCCCTGGATTACAAACAGATTATAACTAACCCTCGAATGGGTCAGCTATAATGAGCACAATGTGAAAGGGTATACAGTTGTAAGAGTTTCAGTGTGGATAATGAAATCTGGCTGATGGAATTTGGTGTGTCCATAGTAATAATGATGGGGAAACACCAAGATCTGTTCACATTTTTTTGTGAGCATTTCTATCAAATACTTGAAAACCCTTGATGGGCTCAAGCACACACATATACACAGAGAGTTGTCTGTTTTCCTCTCATTCTCCCCCAAGCTACAAACCTTTCCTTTATAATGCAAATGTGGAAGAATCTGCCTTTTAACACTGGAAAGCCCTGACTGAGGCCTATATTTCCCCTAGGTTGCACCTCTCAAAATTTACTAGCATGACTTCATGGGAATTGCAGTTTCACAGCCTCCTTGATTGAACAGAAAAGCTGAGAAGTAGAATTCCTATCAATGCCAGCAGGGCTGACACCAAAAGGGCCCAGATCACCATAATACAATCTGCCCCATCTTGCCCTTCCTCTTA
>NW_015247640.1:0-539 GCF_001447785.1 Gekko japonicus | reverse complement strand
GTCACGTCCCACTTCTCCTGCCCAGAGGACGGGAAACTTTGGCTTAGCGGGAATGCGAGGAGGAGAGATTCCCAGGAAGCAGGCGGCGACACCTGTTCCTCGGCCCACCAGGATTGTAACATAAGGCAGGGGATAGCCCCCCCCCCCTTGAACCCAGCAGATTTAAGTTGGGGGTGGGGAATGAGGAAAAAATAGCCACCGGCTTTGCTTGCCTACGCTGCCTCCCTCCCATTGTTTGGGTCTTTAGAAGTCCATTCATCGCAGCCCCACGTTGGGGGGTGGGGACTGGAGGCGCCAAGATGCACAACCCCCCTCTTTCAGGTCCCCCACTCGCCGGTGGACAAAGGGGACTTTCATGCCCGAGTCGGACCTGCCAGGAACTCTGGGAACGCTCACACACACACACACACCCCACCTCCCAATAAGCCAAGGCCCGGCTGACAATGGTGCCATTCAGAAAGTGTTGCCGGAGAGGTCGATACAAGAGCGTTATAGCAGGGGGCAGCTCCGAGCCCCCCCTCCCCACCACCCAGTCATCC
>NW_015247639.1:0-539 GCF_001447785.1 Gekko japonicus | reverse complement strand
TGGTTCATGTAAGACCTCTTATCTAAGCTTCTTCCGATATGTGTAGCACCTTGGGTTGACGGTTGATATGCTAACTGGTCTTCAGAGTCATCCTCTGATGCATCTCCTGGTGTTTCTAATAGAAGTATCAAATCATCTTGGGAGGCCCCAGAGATTTGGTAACGATAGGTAGCAACAGATTGACTAGGTGTGGGTGACTGGGTTATCTCTTTTGAAGAGTGTAACTGCTGCACATTAGGAGTGCCACCTGGCTGATATGTTTTTTTCCTTTTTGCAGGCCAGAGCTCTGGAGAGATGGTAGAATACATAGTAAAAGCATCCTGTTTTTGAGGTGGTTGAGGGGTGCTAGCAACTGCATTCTCATTTTTCTCATAGGTGTCTGGTAAAGGTACTAAAGTTTCAAAGTCAATTTGATGTGGCTGCAGTTGTTTTAACAAGACTTCAATCTGCTTTTCCAAAAGGGAATTTTTCCCCTCCATAGTCTTAATAGTCTCACAAAGAAAGATCCTTTCTTGTGACAATTGCTCTATTTGAAGTGG
>NW_015247638.1:0-539 GCF_001447785.1 Gekko japonicus | reverse complement strand
GAGCAATGGTCACAAATTTGGAGTTCGTCTACATATTGTTCACCTTGTCTAAACATACGAATGCAATCCTATAAACTAATTTCAAGGTGGTATTTAACCCCGGTTCGGTTATCCCACTTAATGCCAACAATTACCCCTTTATGTTGGAAGGGTTGTGGTCAACATGGTACATTTTTCCACACATGGTGGTCATGTCCAAAAATATCACAATTCTGGTCAGACATCCTCGGAGAAATTAATAAAATAACGCAATTTGAAGTTCCGAAACAACCCGAATTGATCTTGTTAAACTTATGGGATGAATTACAGATTCAACGGCATAACCAAGAGCTAGTGGCAGAACTTTTGGCGGCAGCAAAATCAGTGCTAGCTACAAAGTGGAAAGTAAGTACCGTTCCCACTATGCAGGAATGGCTTCATAAATCTTGGGAGTATTTTATATTTGATAAGCTAACTACAGATCTGAACCAGGACACGACAAACAGACGTAAATCCTTTTTTATTAAAAAATGGTCACCGTTCGTCCAAGCTGTTTTAGG
>NW_015247637.1:0-539 GCF_001447785.1 Gekko japonicus | reverse complement strand
ATGTAATGTGCAGGTAGCTCATCATCAAACATACCTGGCAAGTGGCTGGCTGAAACAGAATGTGACACCTGGCTACTGGACAACGATGAAGTTGCAGAAGGCAGAGTGGTTTTCTTTTGTGTAATAGCTGAAGTTGTGATTTTGGAATCTTTACCAGGGTTTTGATATGTAGAATTATTAACAAAGGACTCAGTAGGAAAATCCGTCACCTCTGTTGAGGTTTCAACTGTGATCTCTGATGGATGGATGGCTTCTGTATGAGAAGAGTGAGTGATTTGTGAAAAAGTAGAGAGCAGGGAATGGAAATTGGTTGTGTTCCCTATTGCAGGTATACTTGTATCAGCGTTGTACGGTGTGGTTTTGTTCTCTGCTCCTTGACTGGACCCAGTGGGCATTCCAGGGCTGTTAGATATGGTGGTATTTCTTGCTTCATGAGGAGTCACTGTCCTTGGCATGCCTGTGCTTGATATGCTAGTATTCTCTAGTGACAGGACACCAGTAGCCTGAAGAACTACTGGCTGCACTATGAAAGAGACCAC
>NW_015247636.1:0-543 GCF_001447785.1 Gekko japonicus | reverse complement strand
CCACAGCCTGCAGTTCAGCATCTTAAAAGAGTCCGCCCTCCAAAGCATCCGTTTCATCCAGGGGAACTGATCTCTGTAGTCTGGAGATGAGCTGTAATTCCGTGGGATCCCCAGGCCCCACCTGGAAGCTGGCATCCCTAAAGAGTAGGTTTTTATACCCTGCTTTTCTCTACCTTAAGAATTCCCAAAGAGGCTTACAGTCACCTTTCTCTCCCTCTCCCCACAACGGGTACCTTGAGAGGCAGGTGGGACTGAGAGAGTGCTGAGAGAGCTGTGATTGGCCCAAGGCCACCAAGCAGGCTTCATGTGGAGGAGGAGTGGAGAGTCAAACCCAGTTCTTCAGATCAGAGTCCGCTGCTCTTAATGATGGTGTGGGCCACTTCGGGTCTCCACTGGGAAGAAAGGATACAAATCAAGTAAATAAATAAATATATGCCCCTCTCCCTTGGGGAACTTGAAGCGGTGCAACCTAGAGAAACTTTGCCGCCTGTTTCCAGAGGCCAGTTAAACCAGGTCTCAGGCAATGCTCCCTCTAAGCTATGG
>NW_015247635.1:0-539 GCF_001447785.1 Gekko japonicus | reverse complement strand
ATATTTAGGCATGCTGAGGTGTTAATCGACGAGGTCCAAATGCTTGACCATTGATTTTCTGTCAAGACTTTCGCCAGATCTTTATTCCAGGCCGATTGGTAATGTAAGAGTTTCGAGGAAGTACGTAAAAGCAACATTGAGTAGATTTTAGAAATCAAGCCTGTAATTGAGCTCGCCTCATTATTTAGTAATTTTTCGAACTCAGTTAATTTTAAACGCATTTGTTTACCTATTGCTGAATTGAGAAATGTTCTAATTTGAAAATATTCATACCATGGGATACTTGGACCTTGTGCCCCTTCAATCTGTAGTTTTTGTTTAATAAAACCTTTGCTGGTGATGTCTATAAGTCTCGTCTTATTTAATTGTCTCCAAACTAAATAAGAATTGTTATCCTGAGCTGGCTTAAACCAGGTTTGTCCTGTGAAGTTGGAAAGAGGCGACAAGTGTGGGGCCAAAAATGAATTATACCTGTTCCAGACCTTGAACATAGCTTTCAAGAAGAAATTGTCTAGGTTCTTATGAGAGCCGAGAGATCT
>NW_015247634.1:0-539 GCF_001447785.1 Gekko japonicus | reverse complement strand
CTTCGATGCGAGGATGCGATTTTAATGCCATCACATGTACAGATTTTTTTTTTTTTAAGGGCAGAGCAGAATATTCAATAGCCTCCTCTGGACTTAAACAGAGCTCCGACAATTCTGAACATCAGGAGGCTCCAAGTCGAGGTTGAAAGTGACCATCATTAGAAAATGTATGGGGAGGGGGAAACTAGCGGGTGAGAGAGGGAGAGAAAGAGCCTTACTGCCTTAATAGATCTTGGAAGGACTTCATTGAACTGGAAGGGAATTAATGGCAAAGTCGATTATGTCAGGGTCACCCTCTTGGCTGGAACACGGAAAGTGGCCAAGACTGGATCCACACTGTCAATCCATTTGTTTTTTTCAGGGGCATAACAATGCTAGGAGATGAAGGCTCTTTCCTGTAAAGGTACTTTCTCTGTCCTTTTTCACTGCATGGATAAGTAAAGAAGGACAGTATAGAAAGAGTTCCCTTTTTTTAGGCTTGGAGGGAAATTACCATTTCTTTAACAGTCTACAGACAGCCACACAAAAGTGCTGGGAGG
>NW_015247633.1:0-539 GCF_001447785.1 Gekko japonicus | reverse complement strand
TCGAGCAAGGGAATCTTTACCTTTTACTGCATGCTTGAACTCTTGCTCAGTCGCATATATGTGGCATAAAAGCCTTTCCCAAACTAGATTCCTCAATATCAGACCACATAGTCACGTGGCACTCCTTTGTTCCGTGACCTCTGTCTGCGTTGCTTCTTGCCATTGGCAGGCTTGTTCTGATGTCACGGAGGAGCAGAACAATAAAAACTGAAAATCTGGCAATATCTTGTTGTGAATGGAAGACCGTAGTTCTGCGGTGGCCTATTGGCATAAATCATTTATTTTCCTTTTATTACTATTACGCTCCTCTGACCAAAGGACTTGATCAAAGTCAAAACCAAATACAAGATACAATACAAAACAGCAAACATTAAGATACAACAGACATAAGACAAGTGTGTGTTTCCAGGGTCTTCTAATGACGTTACTGGCCACAATTGTGCCACAGCAACGAGTAGAAAGAGGAGCGTATTGCCGTCACAGATCTCTGTTGCAATGGTCACTGTTTTGGCTGTGGAGAAGGGCTTCTGACCGGCAAA
>NW_015247632.1:0-539 GCF_001447785.1 Gekko japonicus | reverse complement strand
AGGAGTTAGCCAGCAAATGTGAGACTGAAACCTTGGTAACAAGTGTGAGGCTATGCATCTGGATCTTTCCTAGGACATTTACTTGGAACTGCAATTCTGCTGCCTTCATTCAATTGAGAAAGAGGCTGTGGTGAAGATACATGGAATGTAAGATCTCCAACCTCCATGGTAAGTGACAGAGAAAAGATGCAATATACTTATTCCAGGCATGAATAAAGCAATATTGAGCATGTTAATTGGCAGCTTAATAAACAGTTCTTTTACGTCATTGTAAAGATTGCCAAGGAATGAATGAATGGAGCACATTATTTCAGCAATATAACAGCAAATAAATAATACACATTATGCTGTCTAAAGCCCATTTATGACAAAGTAATTGTGTTCTTGGGCTGTTTAAGAGTGGATGCCTCTCTCTGGACAAGCCGTAAAACCAACAAACATTGCAGAGTGAGAGTACAGCTCTTAATCAGTTGATTTTGTCCAGATATGACAATGCTGAACATGTCAGTCTGAAGCTCATATTTAGGTCTTAGTGCACA
>NW_015247631.1:0-539 GCF_001447785.1 Gekko japonicus | reverse complement strand
TCCTAACCACTACACCAAACTGGACAGGAACTGACTTTGTAAACATCCTCCAAGCACAGAATTGGAGAAACGACCAGCCTTTGGGGGGCGGGAGGCTTCCTGTGCAGACTTCTTGTCCCTCAAAGAACTGCACTATCTGGATCCTCCCCTCTTTGTGTCGTTCAGTGGCCAGACAGCACAGCCCGGCTCTGGCAGAAGCTATTCCAGTAGATTTCAAATATATAAATAACTCTGTGCTCTCTCTCCCTGTTTGGCATGTGGGGGAGAAAGAGCGTGGTACTCCCAGCTCTGTACATGGAGCTTTTGTCCAAGGTTAGATGTGGCCCAAGCGGCACAGGCTTCCCTGTCTTTTCCAGGGGTTGGTAGGATCTTGGCTGGAACTCTCCGCTCCTGTTCAGACATTCTGTGAGATCCAATCTGAAGGAGCACCGTGGAAGGGGGAGTCAGTCCCCCTCTCTGCCTCATTTAGCGGGGCACCAATTAGACAGCTGGGAGGGGGTGGATATTGTACCTAAGAACATGAGAAGAGACCTGCTGGA
>NW_015247630.1:0-539 GCF_001447785.1 Gekko japonicus | reverse complement strand
GCCTCCGAACAGCCCCTCCCATTTTGCCTCTGCTATCCTGTCAAGTATCATAGGGGAATGGGGGACCCAAGCCAAAGGTTATAGCAAGAGACCTGCTCCCCAAACAGAACTGGGGCTGGAGAATCCAGCATAAAGCATCCATCATTGTACATGTGATTCTTCGGTGCAGAAACATCCTTCCTCATACTTAGAACTCCCAGTTTACCCAGGGCTGATGTGTCTGGCAACCCAGTATCAGAAAACCTCCTCACCCTGTTTGGCTTGTAGTGAAAGGGATCAAAAGCAGCCTTTTACTCATGCCTTAAGTGCTGTTGAAACCCTGGAGGTGAATGAATAATAAACATACACATTTATCATGAGTCTCATCTTGGACAGTTGCCTGTTGAGTCTCCTGTAAGGGAACAGGGAGCCAGGATAGTTCTTCAGCACTGCTTGCTCTCTATTTTCTGTTATGAACTAGGCAGCAATCTTTTTTTCCAGATATCGATCACTGCACAGTGGTGTGACCCTTCTGAAGTCACACAGCCACCCAATGCAAT
>NW_015247629.1:0-539 GCF_001447785.1 Gekko japonicus | reverse complement strand
GAGAGTTCCAAAAGGGGATACGGCTCACAAGAATGACTCGCCACACTCCCAGAATGGGTTAACCAAGGCAGGGTAAGTACTGAGGGCGTGTACCTTTGAAGTGGAAGCAGATGATAAAGACCAAGACCAATCAAGCCAAGTCAGAAATCATGGCAGGCCTAAGTATTACATGCATGCATGAAAACACAAGCAGAATCTTTGCAAAGCACACAATAACCTCAAACCAGCACTAATTTGTGAAACAGTTTGTTGCTTCCCTAATCCCTTTTCGCTGCCTAATTTCTGGCAGCCTTCCCAAGCATGAAAAACATTTAAAAACTGAATTAGTGTCATTTTGTTCCTTTCCAAATTAAACATGAAAGAAATTACACCAAGCAATGTTCTGACAAGAGTGAGCAGCAAGCACCCTTTGGTACTCAACTGCTTTCTTCTATAGGATCAATTGTATTCAGTAATTAGTAGACTAAAAGAAAAACAATCCTGCAGTCATTGGGGAAAGGAACTTTAGGATCAGTGGTCATTTCTCCAAGCTAAAGAGC
>NW_015247628.1:0-539 GCF_001447785.1 Gekko japonicus | reverse complement strand
TTTTTTCCCCCTCCCTCCTCCCTTTGAAGAAGAACAGATGTAGATTTACATATCTGGAGGTCTCCAGCCTCTGATGAGATTAGTTGGTGTTTTTAAAGCCTACTGGAAGGTACATATTTAATAAATGCCTAGAGCAAGCCTCTGTGAAATGCCGAGGCCCGGAGAGACACGCCAGGAGAGGATGTCAGGTGGCACACGTTACAGCCCCCTCTTAATACTCCGCTGAAAATAGGCCAGTGTTTCCACCAACACACGCGTATTTTGATTCTGTCGAAGGAGAACGGAATAAAAGGAGATAATTTGTGCTTCATCACCTTGCCCCATTACCAGAGACCAGCTTTATCTTTCGGCGGTGCTCTCAAGAAAATCATCCTCCCGATTTCCCACAGGGGTATCCCTGTGAGCCCGTAAAAGCAGAAACAAGTAGAGCGCTTGTGGCATCTTAAACCTGAACGCGTTTATTGAAGAACAAGCATGCTTGCATATACGGACACGTGTCATGGGGGGAATCTGTGAACAATGACGTTTAAAGGCCATGA
>NW_015247627.1:0-539 GCF_001447785.1 Gekko japonicus | reverse complement strand
AGGGGGAAAAAAGCCACGTGGGATTGGGGCGGTACTATGAAAGGGAACTGGGTGAGATTGAGTGAAACTGCAGGCTGGATCTGAACCTTTAATCCCCATGATTAAATGCAAACCTGGATAATGCTGTCAAGCAAGAATTTATAACAACATGCTTTATATTTGTAGGTAGCTTCTCCGGACCCACTCTGAATTAGCTGCCCTTTACAATTTCAAATGAATGGTTCATAAATCAAAGCTTGGGGTGGGGGAGAGCACAGAGAACACAAAGTCTTTAAATGTACAAACAAAAGCTAACTTCTTCATAGGCTATCTGTTTTACTAATAATCTACATAATTAACTTGTGTTCCTGCCATTTATCTGTTCTTACAAAGCTCTAGGCAGCTTTCCAGATTGTGGTTTCTTACAAAGACTCCTTTTTCCATGGCTGCTGTCCAGAAAAAGGACATGTGTGTGTATGAAGGCACCATTGCACAGAGACACAGCATTGCCCGCGCTTTTCACCGTAGCGCCCAACACCAAAGGAACCAGCTGCTGTTCC
>NW_015247626.1:0-539 GCF_001447785.1 Gekko japonicus | reverse complement strand
TGCTCTAGTGGGGAAAATGTGCAGACAATGCTATTGGATCTCTAACTGGAAATTAGGATGCATAACAAACAGGAGATGCTTTCATGACCAACAGGTAGAGAACTCGCAAGTATCCCAACATCAACCACTGTGGCGTGATCCGAGGTGTGCCCCCAACTGGCCCTTCCACCCAGGACCCTTGCAATGTCAAGGCAATGCTGGAATGTAACACTCTGGTGGAACTTTGGCAACCTCTGATGTTGCACAGGATTCTTGGGTGCACCTCATGGAGTCCTCATGGATTCACTGGCATTTCTATAACTACCACTGCCTGGAGGGACAGTTAGGAACTCTACCATAGGGCAACTGCTGCCAGATGGGGAGAATGCACCCCCCTGAGGTATCTGGCTGAATAGTGAGATTAGCTTAACAATGCCGCTCCATGACCAATAAAAAATTATGAGGTAGCAGAGGCAGAGTGAAATGGGTTATACCATGTGGGCCGTACGGTGCTGATGACTTTATTTCTTCAGTGAGTTTCTTTGCCCTTTTTGGATGTT
>NW_015247625.1:0-539 GCF_001447785.1 Gekko japonicus | reverse complement strand
CTCTTCTTACATTCTTAACCTTTGGAAAGTAGGGTATAATGTAGTGTAATGATAACTCATTTTGCTCCTCCCATCTGTGTCTCCCCAGGTGACTGCCTCTTGGACCATCCCACCAAGCCTATTGCATTGCCCGAAGACCTCCCCGGGGCCAACTATAACCTCAACCAGCAATGTGAGCTGGCCTTTGGGATCGGCTCCAAGCCTTGCCCATACATGCAGTACTGCACCAAGCTGTGGTGCACGGGGAAAGCTCGTGGCCACATCATGTGCCAGACACGTCACTTCCCTTGGGCTGATGGCACCAGCTGTGGAGAAGGGAGGTTCTGCTTGAAGGGTGTATGTGTTGAGAGGCATAACATCAGTAAGTACCGGGTGAGTACCTGATGACTGTGCATTGTGAGGATCCAGGAAGAGGCGGGGTGGTGGTAGTAATTTATTGATTATAGTTCTGCTTCTCTTCCATCATAGAATGCAAGGTGGTGTACATATCTGCAGAGGCTGGGCTTGGTGCCCAGTTTGGTGTAGTGGCTAAGTGCACG
>NW_015247624.1:0-539 GCF_001447785.1 Gekko japonicus | reverse complement strand
CTGAATTTTAATACCCAACCCGAGGACATGCTCTAGGGAACTCCAAAGTTGACACACTTTTTGGTGTCTCTTAGGTTAGTTGTATTAAAAGGGTATGATGTGGCTTTTGTTTTTGAGTCCCCAAGGAATTGTGGGAATGGGTCATTTGGCGGTGAAGAATTGCCCTCCTTCACTGACCAAGGTCTATGAACCTAGTTCACTCTGCAGTGCAGATGTCTTAAAGAATATTCTCATACAGCAGAGTTCATTGACCCCTAACCCGCTGCAATTCAGTATTTTGTAGAAAACAACATCTGCAAGAGTGGTAGGAGGTTACCCCAGGATAGTCTAGACCAGTGGTGCTCAGCACACGGCTTAGGGAGAGCCACACTCACAGTTCCCATCCAGCAAAAGAGGACCGTTTCCTTCCAATTCCTGGCAACTCAGGGAATCTTACAGCTTACCCATTCTTCAGGTGGCAGCTGTTTTAGGTTCGGAACCACCTGCTAACCATAAGCCCCACTGGGCACAGACCTTGCCCACTTTCCTGGAACATGGGG
>NW_015247623.1:0-539 GCF_001447785.1 Gekko japonicus | reverse complement strand
TGGTTTGTAATTTCCATGCATCAATAATCATAGTTTACATGTTGCCAGCAGCCAGACACTTCCACTTTGACACACTTAAAGTCTTCTTCATCTTCTGTACAGTTCTGATACCCTTGGTCAATCCTCTCATGTACAGCATGGAAAACAAAGAAATTCACAAAGCTTTAAGAAGAATTTGTGGGAGGCTGGCAGTATTGCAAGCAGTCAACTAAACACTGGGCTTGAGTCATTAATGCTGAGGTCCAAGTAAACTCCTTCAGGAAGCTTGACTCATTGTAGAAAGAAACATTAACTGTTGTGGAGGAACTAGTTTTGTCTCTGATTTCAGGCAACCACTTCCGGCATCCTGATGTGCTATATTGTCTTGGGCTATTGATACACCTTATTGATTGACTGATGGCCTTGAACAAATTTATGGTAAGTCTTAGCATTCTTAGGAAAGCTGTCACAGTGGCTGGTGAGATGGTTCTGAAAGATTTTGAACGCTGCTGACCCTGATTGAAGCTATCACTAAGAAGCTGTGTAGTCACAGGGTGTGG
>NW_015247622.1:0-539 GCF_001447785.1 Gekko japonicus | reverse complement strand
TTTCAATATACTGGCTTTGGATTATGCAGTTGTCCCTGTTTTTGTTTCATAGGTGTAGTACATTACAAGTGGGAACCTATGAGACCCTTGCTGAGGAGGGAAATTCCATCCACCTCCCTCCACACAGGCCAACCACTTGCTGGGCAGTTCACCAACCCCCTCTCCCCCACCTACCAAGAGACTCACAGTGTGCGTGTGTGGGATTTTATTCAGCCATCCGCATCCCAGCTGCCTTTCCCAGATCCAGTGGCAGCTGGCAGAGGTATTCCTTTCTCCACGTCTACCCACTTGCCTCCAGTGCTGCTACTTCAGTGGTGGTAGGGGGGGACAGTAGAGAGGCGATGGATCTGCCTTTTCCTTACCTGTCTGACTCCAGTACTGCTCCTCAGCATTGTTATGTCAGTGGGGGGATGGTAGAGGCTCCCCCTCCTTCTCAACTCACTGCCTGAATACCTGCGGTGAGACCACATCAGCAAGGAAGGAGGAGGTCCCCAGGAGAGGTAGGTTAGAGTAACCACCTTCATTGCCTTAGCAAATTT
>NW_015247621.1:0-539 GCF_001447785.1 Gekko japonicus | reverse complement strand
GCAATTTGTGGCCATAAACATGATATGTGATCGGAGAATAAATCAGGTATGACAGCACATTAAAATTCTGAAGATCCACGTTCTGGAATAATGATTTTGCACTATGGAGGCACCACCAAGCAGTAAATCCATGACTTCTCTGATGTAATCTGTGGCTAAAAAACAGGACACCTGATTTAATAGTGAATATGAGGTGACCCAATCCAAAAATTTCTGAGGATCCATGCCTTAGAACTAAGCTATTGTGTCACTGCAGCACCACGAAGTGGTGGGTGCTGATTTTTGTGGTGCTTGCCTATAGACTAGGACACGATCTGCAATAGAATGAAAGCTTCATTTTGCTTCAACACAAAAATAACATGAATTCGTGAGGATCTGTTTACAATCATCTAGATCCGACTTTTAGCTACCCCCATTTCATGAGTTCAAGTTAAGCCCCACCCTTCTCCTTGTAAAGTCCAGCAAGATCTCTGCAGTTTCTCTCCATCTGAAGAGAAAGCCAGCGGCTTCGCCCGTCGACTCCTGTGCCAGCCCCAAAA
>NW_015247620.1:0-539 GCF_001447785.1 Gekko japonicus | reverse complement strand
AGCCCTACAGGGTTGCCAGAAGTCAGCTGAGACGTGACGGCACTTTCCACCGCCAAGGGCCAACGGTCTGTCCGGGAGTGCCCCAATTCTTCCGCGTGACTGGGCCACCCTCTTAAGGCTTCAGTACAGGGACACTGTCGGTTGCCTTTTATCAAGCGGGGTGTTCTGAATGCACTTCCTGCTGGGATTATAACTGGGGTTAGAAATAACTGGGTATGAGTCAGCCGGCTTGGGTCTGTTTTCTTCAGGGTGTGGCGGTGGCTGCTCCAGAAAGGCCCTTGTGAAGTACGGCTCCCTCCAGGCAAGTTCATCGGTGACTCACCTGAGCGGCAGATAAAGTGACCCAGAGAAAAGTACGATCACGTTGCAACACCTGGCAAGGCTGCTTGCTTTTTGGACTCGATAAAGCGTGGCAGCTCTGAAGTTGCAAAGGTGAGGTTGACTGCTGGGAACAGGGCGGGGAGGAGTTGAAAGAGACCTCAAGGTTTCACAGACCCCCGAGAAAGCGTTCCATCCCATTTACTCGCAAGCTGCTGGAG
>NW_015247619.1:0-539 GCF_001447785.1 Gekko japonicus | reverse complement strand
CTGGCAGGAGCAAAATCAATTGGGAGAGCCACACGCCTCAGGATTGCGTTGGGGGCCAGCTGGTACTCCAGTGTTGAAGTGATCTGTGAAGGTCCCATAACAAGGAGTGAGGAATCCCAGCTCTTCAGAACAGCAGATTGTGCCACAGCTGCACAAAGACTGGTGAACTTGGGAGCCAGCAGGCCGCGCACACACCGGTGTATTCCGAGGCAAGGTCAATTGGGAACGGTCTGTGCATTGGGACTCGGCTGGAATGAATTATTCCCACTAGAAGGGCAACCGCTGGGACAGCCAACCGTTTCAGGATCGATCGAGCTCCATGGAAACCGGAACTCCACTTCTCTCTGCCTTGCCAAGCCACAAAACTCTCCTGGAACATCAGACGTCTTGGGCTGTTCCGTTTGAGAGTCCAGGGGAGCAGGGGAAACGGTTGCCTGTATATTCGTAGCCCCACTGTTATGTGTCTCTGGGTGTTAAATGAGGGAGGGGGGATAACGGGGAAGAGATGGAAAAGGAGCAAGAAGAAGAGATTGGATTTA
>NW_015247618.1:0-539 GCF_001447785.1 Gekko japonicus | reverse complement strand
AGCCACTACCTGGAGGTTAGCAACCCTGCCCTCAATGTGCAATTGTGTGTATGGAATATACGACTTTGGCTCCTGAGGAACGTAATCAGCCACCCCTGATATTCAAAATCAGTTCAGCACTGTGTACAGAACAGTTCTGAATTAGGGAACTGTCACGTCCCTTGTTAGCAGACACCACAGTTTAGCGCTAATTGCTTTGAAATTAGCTTCATTGAAACAGAGCAAGTGGGGTTTTTTTTGCAAGCCATTTCTCGCACGGCAGCAGGAGACCGCAAAAGCCCTTGTGCTTTCTCTAACAGAAAATCACAAGGCGATGACTGGTTTTGTGTTACGTGCGGCGTGCGGATGACACACCGATCCAAATCCCCTTTTGCCTCCACTTCGTGGGTTGGCTGCCGTCGCATTCTTTCCTCCGGAACGGGGAACGCAGCGGAATGACCTCGCATTGTTTGGTAAGCGGAGCCTGTTATCCCACTCAACAGCCAGGCCGCTGAAAGGAAGGCTGTTTGGACGGGTGTTCAATAGGAAACCGGCAGCGG
>NW_015247617.1:0-539 GCF_001447785.1 Gekko japonicus | reverse complement strand
ACCTTGATGGACCAAGACTCTGATTCAGTGCAATGCCGTTTCACATGTCCATGTGTCAAGCCCGTGGTAACTAAGCTGGTGGATCAGGCATTTCTGTTTTTTTCTCAGTTGGCGTAAAGATGGCAGGTCACTGCTCTTGTGAAAAGATGCGCCAAAGGACGCCTGTGAGAACTACACCGAAGTTATCCCCACAGGGTTTCTCGTGTAATTTTCTTTGACCTTTACTCAACGGAGCTGTCTTTTTCTTCCCAGCAAGTGACTCTTCAGCTAATCGCCACTTGGGAGTTTGCCAGAGAAAGGTGGCTTTGCTGACTCATCCCTGACTCTGTTTGGGAGCTGCAGCACCAGACAGAATCCCAACGAGCTCCATCTCACAGCGAAAACAAATTTGAATCTGAGTGTTGGATGAATAGACAGCACCCTCGTTTGACTTTGGGGAAACCGTATAGTGGCCCTTTATATTTAATAACAATATTTAACACCACTCATTTGCTAGTAGCCAGGAATTGTATTAACATAGAATCAGAGAATCAGAGAAT
>NW_015247616.1:0-539 GCF_001447785.1 Gekko japonicus | reverse complement strand
TAAAGCAAACAAACACCAACACAATAAATACATTTTTTCTGTGTCTGATACAGAGAGGCATATTTTAAGTGCAGTGCTACGGGGCTTGATATTTATCAAACAGACTGACATGAAATGAACCTTTGTGTCCCGAATGGTATTTGAAATGTTTAGTGCTGGGTATGTCTCATGCTGCCGTGGTAGCCGTTGGAGGCCTCTTGCTTGAAGACAAAAAGGTGATTACAGAACATAATGAGACTATTTCTCTTCCTCATGCAATGGTTTAAAAGGCTGTGATGTCAAAAGGCTTTATTTTTCCTACAACAACGGTTGTGTCTCCCTCAGAAAAACAATATTTCTCAACCCTCTTGGGTCCAGATTTTATGCACATTGTTATAAAGGTTGATCTGCTTTGCCTTTTACCTGAATGACTGGTCTTTCTCAGTAACCGCTGCTGTTGCTGCCTGGCCTGGATGGCCCAGGCTAGTCGAATCTCATTAGATCTCAGAAACTAAACGGGTCAGCCCTGGTTAGCTGTTGGATGGGAGACCACCAAGGAA
>NW_015247615.1:0-539 GCF_001447785.1 Gekko japonicus | reverse complement strand
GTGTGTGTGTGTGTTGTCAGGGAATGTTAATCCCGGCCTTTATTAGAACAACTCCTCGCCGCCGACGGGTTGTGCGCATTTGCGATCCACCCCCCTCCTCTTTCGGAGCATCCTTTTGAGCAATTTTATCCAAACGTCATCGTTGAGAGAGCTCTTCCTCTCCTCCACCGTCTTGTCCCCCCCTTCCAATCTCATTTCCTCCAGTGCTAAGGGGCCCCATCCATCTGACAGATGCCTCCTGACACGCCGAACAGCTAAAGATCACACGCCGATGGGGTTATAATAAGGAGAATTGAGCTCTTGCCAGCCGAGCCCCGATAGTTATCTGAAATCAATGGCCAATAGGCCGGAAAGAATGAAGACCTGGGAGTGTTTGCTTTGGAGCTGCCAAGGCACGTCGGAGGAGGCATCTTCTGGGCTGGGCCTTTCCTGCCGGCTGAAAGGGGGGAAGATTAACACGTTAGCCACGGAGCTTTGCCTCTGGAGCACCAGCCAGGACCCCGGTGACCTCGGGGAGGGGCTGTGGCTCAGCGGCAGAG
>NW_015247614.1:0-539 GCF_001447785.1 Gekko japonicus | reverse complement strand
AGCTTAGAGGGAACATTGCTGGGAACCCCCGGGCCTTCTCTAAATGTTTCACTGGGTTTCTCTGAATCCTACTTTTGGTATCTTCGGTATTGCTGGGCCTGGCTCCCCAATTTTAATTTGCAACGGAAATATCCTAAGCACCATTCCCTCGGGGCTGACGAAGACAAGGAGGAAGGAGTCCCTCCTGGCCTCAAAACAGTTGGAAAACGGAGATACCAGTGGAATGTGCTTGGAGCTGAGAATGCCGCAAGCTTCCAGCTCTTTATTTCGGTTCCTCCCCCTCTACCTTCCGTAGGAACATCTGCAGAGATTCCTCCTCTTACCCACAATTGCTGGCTTCCGAACTTGGCCGTTCCCTGCCTCACCCTCTCTCCCCTCGCTCAGTAACATGGATAGTGTTCGTTTTCCCCACCGATTCTCCTTCGGCGTCAGCGTCGTTCCAGTTGGCATCACGCCCGCTCCGGCAACGTTTCAATGGCTGGTTCTAAGCCGCAAGGGGTGGGGATGAGAGAAGGGGCCCAAGATGCCAAATCCACATA
>NW_015247613.1:0-539 GCF_001447785.1 Gekko japonicus | reverse complement strand
CCAAAACAGGTAAACTAGCATGCCAACCCCGATGTTCAACTTGACTACTGGTCATTTCAATGCATGAAGCAAGTGATTAATTCACTTTCACCGCTTCCAGATAATCTCTCTGAGATGTTTTGCTGGAGGGAAAGCCAAGGAAGAGACGCCCGCCAAACAGAGCAAGTTGCATTTAAAATGAACTCAATTACACAATTACAGCAAATGGATTAGCGACGTCATGCATGGCGCAGCTGCTGCAGAATAGAAACTGAATCAGAAGCCCTTTCGGGATGATGTGCAGCCTCTAACGGCTTTGCCCTCAAATAGGCTAAACATCAGAAAACCACTTTTTATACAACGTGTCCGATCTTGAAAAGATAGTCATTGTGTACTCGTGTCACGAAGGTTAAACCTGACAATGGGTCCACAAGATATAACAGAGGAGGAGGTGCATAATCTCAAACTGTACACGATGTTCCTAGAAGTCAACCGCACAACTTTAAACCCCAAGGTGAACTGAAATACCTTTATATGTGTGTGTGTTTGTATGCCCATGC
>NW_015247612.1:0-539 GCF_001447785.1 Gekko japonicus | reverse complement strand
GCTCTCCCCTTTGCTTCCGCGCCCTCGAGTTTGGCTTCTCTTAGGCTATCTGCCAAACCCTGTTTTTCGACCACTAAGTCGACCCTGTCGGCTTTTATTCGATAGAGCTCTTCATCGGTCGTCTTCTGCAGCTCTAACAGTCCTACCTGGAATTCCTCTCTTTTCTTTTCCAGCAAGCTCTCATAGTAATCTCTTAAGGAGTCGAGCGCGTGCACATGTTCGGATCGCTGCCTCTCCATTTCGGCTAGCAATCCTTCCTTTTCCTGCAGGCTGCTGCTCTTAAGAGATTCTATGTGTCGGTTATGTTCCTCCCTAAGTATTTTTAATTCTGCACTGTGCGTCGCTCTTATCTGTAATACTTCGCTGACACGCTCCATCAGCTGTGCAGCTTGAGTCTCAGACCCCTTTTTAACTGTCTCCAGCTCTTTGATCAAATGCTTTTTCACTCTCTCTGTTCCTCGGCGACATATTAGAAGTCCCAGAAGGAAGCAGAGCACTCCGGTGATCCCATGCCCGAAAACCAAGTTTCCTGAGGAGGC
>NW_015247611.1:0-539 GCF_001447785.1 Gekko japonicus | reverse complement strand
CATAAACTACTTTGAGGAACGCAGCAGCTAAGTCTGAAAGTTTCCCTTTTCTTATTTGCTTGCAAACAGTCTGAGCCTTTTCTACACCGACAATTCTGGAACAGAGGAACTATTCATGATTCAGCCAAATCGACAAGGACCAGTCCTCTCTTCCATACTTTATTGCTGTTGCTCTAGGTCCTCATGAAGCTACAGGACAAGGAAGACATATGGCAAAGATGCTTCTGTATATTTTACCTCCATGTACTTCAATTTGTATATTAATAATTGTGATCTCCCTTGAATAGCTTCATTCCAGTGGAAAAGTGGCAAATACATGGTCTAAATACATGTATCCATATGTAAAATAAAGTATCTGACCCATGAAGCAGTGGGAAAGGAACAGATCATATCAGAAGATACTGGGAAAAGGAAGCAATGTAGCAGATCTCCAATAAGCAGCAGAGGTGCAAATGATGGGAAATGTTTGATTGTCAAAACTCTGGTTTTAGTCCTGGCCCTCAGTGTTTCCTAAGAACTAGCTCCCTGGTCAGCAGCGA
>NW_015247610.1:0-539 GCF_001447785.1 Gekko japonicus | reverse complement strand
AATCCAGCATTTTCATCCATGATTCATGAATGTCTCAATTAATCAAAGGAATTTATTCCACTGCACTTGCAGAATGACTTTCATGATTTTTTGGTAGTTCTTTTTATACGTTGTGTCTCTTTGATAGGTCACATGATGAATTACAAATACCTGGATTCGATTTGCAATTCTAAGAGGCCAATTTGTGAAGCACCGCTTTTTAATACAGAAGACTGACCAAAATTGCCTAGGACTTCAGTGCTCAAGTAAACAGAATTTTCTTAATTAAGGCACTTAAAATATGTACAGCCCTTTGTGAAAACTGATATTAAGGAAGCATGACACAAAACGATCATGCAGTTACTGTTCGTTTAGCTTTGCATTCAGCACTGTTTACAGAGGTAGGTTTTAAAAAGTAAAATACTTCCAGAACACTATAAGAATTAATGCATTTTAAAGCACACGTTTTTATCCGGTTGTTTTACGTTGTCATTGACCATTGCTTCCAGAATCGTCAAGTGGGCCCTTTTTATGTAGAGTTGCCAACCTCCAGGTGGGGG
>NW_015247609.1:0-539 GCF_001447785.1 Gekko japonicus | reverse complement strand
CCCCACACAAGGATTTAATGGGGCACCCAAGAGAGGTTGGGCCCCTTTTAAGCCTGACACATGAGTCTCCTGGGGCTTTCCCCTTCAAACCAGGACAGATACAAGCATCATTTGCTTTGGTTCAGAGGAGAAACAGCTAAGGCTAAGCTCTGTGTTTCCTCCCGCTCTGTGGCCCTTTCAAGGGCATTTGTCTTTTCCCAGCTGAGCCATGCTGTAGCTCATCTGGGGTAGGGAGGGGAAAGGTCGGTTGCCATGGTGAGCAGGGAGCGCAGTGCAACCAATCTCTGCCGCACCTGAGGGGGGAGGAGTGGGGCAGCGGGTGGGTGGGGCAGTGGCAGGTGGATCAGGGATGGGGTGCGAGTGCCATTCCTGCCTGCTCCCATGCTGCTTGGTGCTGCTGCCATGACCAGGAGAGCATTTTCTTGCTCCTGTGATGAAATGCTAAACCAATTTTACAAAATCTACATCCTGGCTTCCATCTTCTCCGCTGATCCTTAACTGCACTAGCAACACTTCAATCACGGTGACAGCTGGAGGCT
>NW_015247608.1:0-539 GCF_001447785.1 Gekko japonicus | reverse complement strand
TTTCTGTGAGGCACTGCCTGTGTTTCATCCTGTCGCATATATGGTATACAGTGAAGCCTTTCGTGGCATACAATCAAGTAAGTATTACATGCTATTGGGTGCAGATCCAAATGACTTAAAGGGGCCGGCTCCAAAGTTGGTCACTCCTCCAAACACCTAAGTAGCCCACATACCTTGGTGATCAGGGCAGGCCTTGGTACCATTCCACCCTACATATTAGAAAATGAAAAGTTAGTTTGTCCCTCCACTTCCTTTAAAAAGCCATTCTCCCAACCCAGTCTCTTTGCTATTTGGAAGGTGCAAAATCCTATAACCTCTTCCCCTAGCTGGCTTGTTCTCCCAAAGGAAGATGTTTGGATTTATAACTTGCAATGCACTCTAAAAAGGAAAGGAACCCCCCCCCCATAGTTTGTCCTGGTTCAGTTTTTATTTACTTAGATTTTTATCCAGTCCCTCCCCCAGAATGGAGCTTAGGGCAACTAACAACTTAACAATACAGTAACAGTGGCAATAATAAAACCACGATTTCAATAAAATCC
>NW_015247607.1:0-539 GCF_001447785.1 Gekko japonicus | reverse complement strand
TCTGAGACTCCTTCAGTTAGTGAAGGGCGAGGTATATAATCCAATCTCTTCTCATCTTCATAAAGCGAATGTGTTTCTGGTTTCTAGGCTGTGGCATCATGCTTTTTAACTTCTGACCAATCAAAAGCCAGGGAAGATATTACATGGGAAGATATGAAGCAGGGGTCCCAGTCCTTAAAAAAAAAACCTTGTAGCACTAATACATGAGCTGAAGGGAACACTTGCAGAGGGAAACCGGTAGGGGTGAAGAGATGCTTAAGTTTCCTCCTGCCAGTGATGGCCAGCATGGCTTTCCATACCTTATTTGGGTTGCTACAGAAACCTAAAATGCTGCCCAAACACTGGGAGAAGAAGGATGGCGGTGTCTGTCCATGTGCAGATGTGGCTGTTAAATTTGGATGAGTTTTAACAGATCTGTTTGCAGATCAGGATTGCAAAACCCTAAGTCAGTTTTGTGGCTGTCCCTGTAGCGTGGAATTGTCTGACCACACCTGGATCAGCCCTGCTAATAATACTTAGCACATATATAGCATTTTCAG
>NW_015247606.1:0-539 GCF_001447785.1 Gekko japonicus | reverse complement strand
GCATACCAGGGTTGGGGGGGGGTTGGGACACCAGCTAATTATCTCACTGAATAAATGTGCGGGCGGATTGCAGTCTGTCCATTCTTCAAATAGCAGCCGGCTGTCCTTTCCAAAGCCGCTGCTTGAACGGGCTCGGCGGAGGGATCGGCCGTGATCCGTGGTTTCAAATTCAGGAGAGATACCGCAGGGGCGTGTTGATCCCGGCTGCAAGGTCAAACCCTGGTCACCGCCGGGCCATGTGTGTGTCTCCGCAAGACAGATGTGTTTACTCTCTGTGGGGTTTTTGAAGATTGGCCTTGGTGGCCTGATTGCTAATTGGGGGACCTATCAGATGGCTGTTTGAAGTACATTCAGCATTGTTTTGCAGCAAGAGGGCATTTTGCAGGAAAAACCCGTTCCCTAGCGGTTATGTTGAGACTGGCACCATCTACAGGCTGAAAGGCGCTATTGCACGAAGTGTAGTCCTAAACAGAGTTGTACCCTTCTGAGACCATTGATTTCAGTAGGTTTGCAAGGGTATGATTCTATTTAAAGGTAAA
>NW_015247605.1:0-539 GCF_001447785.1 Gekko japonicus | reverse complement strand
CCCCCTTTCCCCCCCTTTTTTGGGGGGCTATAATTCCTTTCCTTCTTTATGCTAGTAATTCAAGCAAATTATCAAATTATTTGGAAAAATGTATTTCTGCCAATAACTAGTAGTGCTGCTGCAAGCTTCACAAATGTGTTTGAGAACTGAATTTATTCCACTCACAGTGTTTTCTCTCAAGTCAAGCAGCCCATATGCTCCATTGCTGATTTGCTTGCAGTTTAAAACAAACAGCCTTTCAAATATATTTGCACAGTTGACAGCACTCATCATCACATAGGCAGCCATCCAGAAGCTGCTGCTGGTGCATGCTCAGAACACAGCCAATTGCTGGGATCGAGGGGAGCCGCAGTATTCTCAGCATTCTGATTCAGCTCAGGAGACCACAGAAACTACAGCTCCTATCAACCCTGGCAGCAAGTCATGCTATGAAAGTGTGGGAAGATAATTTACTGGAAAGATAAACCTTGGTTAGAGCCTGTCCCCCGTTTAAAAAGCCCTCCCCACAGCAGGTTACTCTCCCCCACTGGAAAGGCAAG
>NW_015247604.1:0-539 GCF_001447785.1 Gekko japonicus | reverse complement strand
TGACAAAGCAGTAACCCGTTTTTATATTCACTTCCTGATACTTTCAAACTCTATTGCTCAGCACTGTACAAGGTTTTTAATAGCTAAGTGGCAGGCACATTCCTCCCAATGCATCGAAACAATTTATGCCATAATCATATAAGTCTGCTGTGCATTCTTTGGCTTACATGATTTTGTAGGAAATTCAGGTAATGCAATTCCCCTGTAAGGACACAATGTTCAGACAAGCTCTTTAGGGTATTCTTTTAATCCTGCCTTCTGCTGCCTCTGTCATTGCACCCTTCTTTGCTTACCTGGAGTTGACTATCTACCTTAGAGAGAAATCCTTTACAAGATTCATGGGTATTCCTTGGAGCATATACTCTTTTTTATGCTGTATGGCCCATGACAGTAATGTAACTGACCTGGCCTCATCTGTATAAACTGAGTCACTCTCATCAGGTTAAAACCTAACAGGGAAATGATCAAGATTTGGCATTCTGCACTGATGCCCCATGGATATGCATAAACAAGTGCGAGGGCTAAACATGTCATGCTTA
>NW_015247603.1:0-539 GCF_001447785.1 Gekko japonicus | reverse complement strand
TCTCGCAGCCATACATTACATAGAAATTTTTTAGGCAAAATGGGATGGCTACACATCAGTCTTCAGTACAATCAGAATGAGAGGAAAGAAAAACATGTGAGCTTGTACTGGCTTGCACATGGGCCAGTTCCTACGTCATAATATGAATAGCTAATCAAAATACACACATTTAATATAGAACTCAATGGTGCTATATTCATTGTGTGTGGTCTATTGTTCCTGGCCACTCTGTTTTTCTTTTCACTGTTGCTTTTCTTGTACCAGGGTATATTTTTGTTCCTAGTGAGCATAATGATAGCTTGAAAAATGGAGATTTAGAATCTTATGTACAGTACTGTGATTGCAGACAACTTCTACTAGAACCCAAATGGATTTTCCTTTTATCTTGCCTTGTTCAAAATGCTTTAATACCCGAGAACTTTTAGTCCAATATAAAAGACGCTGCACACACTTGCCTGTACTCAGTGAGGAAAGGAGGTGCAAGCATCTGTTAGTTGCTTTAAATTGTCTTGTAATTTGAATTTTGCACAAACACAGTA
>NW_015247602.1:0-539 GCF_001447785.1 Gekko japonicus | reverse complement strand
AAACGTCCAGTGAAGGTTGTTTGGTTTGGTACAAGATGGAGTCTCCCCGGACCTCTGTCTGCAGGGGGCCTCGGGGAGTGCTCGGTGTGTGTTTGGGGGGGTGTCATAGAGCAAGGAACGGGGAGGTGTTTCAGCGGGTGACATGCCAATTGTGCCACACCACCGCATGAGTTCCAGGATCTCCAGCTATTTCATTGGGCGCCCTCTGTGTGTGTTGGGGATGGCTTCAGTTGCTAGGCTGCGTGGTCCTGATTTGAACTGGAGTTGCCCGCTTCACCTGGACTCAGGTGTGGTCCTGGAGATCCACCCGTGCCAAGCAACTCGCTGCAAAGGGAGGAGTGGGCACGGGGAAGGGGGCCATCTGAGAAGGTGGGGCAGGCTCACACCCTTTGATTCTTGAAGCGGGGTTGACATGGTACTGGTGTCTTGGGAGCTTCAGGTGGGTTGAGAGGTGAAATAAATATGACAAGAGGGAATAATTCGTTGGTGCTTCTACTCTGGGGGGTGGGGGGTGGGGATGCCAGCCTCCAGGTAGGACC
>NW_015247601.1:0-539 GCF_001447785.1 Gekko japonicus | reverse complement strand
GGGAGTTAGGTGATTCAAGGTTTTTGTTTTTCTTGCCGCAAGCCCATAGGCTAGATAGTCAACTGAAGAAAGGATAGGTTTCAGATCTTCCCTTTATAAATGCATTTTAGTTCTTTTGAGTCTATGCCTTTCATCACATGAACAACTTTAATTTTGCAATGGCAAACATGAGAGAGCGAGGAAATTCCAGATATTTGTGTTACTCTACTGTAATGTCAATATACCTTCAGTTCCAGAAGGAGCGCTTCCACATCGATAAGCCTCACAGATTCAAAGTCTACAGCTACATGAGTCCAACATTTTGTGATCACTGTGGTAGTCTTCTCTGGGGACTGGTTAAACAAGGATCAAAGTGTGGAGGTAGGGTCTTCTTCTTTTGACTATTGTAGCCCTGGCTCTTTATCCAGGTGAAGGCATGACTTCCACATTGTGTATTTGTATGTCAGAGGGAGGGGTGTTGTGTTTAACTCTTTCACACACACACTTCTTGGTTTAAGAAGTGTGCCTTGCACTCTCAGCTGTGTTCAGAGAAATGGACT
>NW_015247600.1:0-539 GCF_001447785.1 Gekko japonicus | reverse complement strand
TCTGTACAGGGTTGCCACATGTTAGCTGTGACGTGACCACACTTTCCACCATATGCACGCACAGGTTTGCAGACTTAACCAATCAAAACCAGCGTGGACCGCGACTCCTTCCCGTGTGGCTGTAGGATGAAACCACTCGCATGTTTTCCCCATGCTATTTTTTCCTAGCATCAGTGATTCAAGAGGTCGTAAGCTGGCTTGATTTTCTTCATCGTTATCTAGATCGTAGGTGAGGTTTTCTGCGAGATTCTCTCCTGTGGCTAGCAGCTGGTTCACCCTGCTCTGGTGGTTACGGTCTGCCCGGGGTCGCGAGTGGGCGGAAGGCCGAGGCTTGCATGCAAAAAGCTTTGTGCGAATGAACGGGTACGAGTGCTTTTCTCATGCAACCGGTCAGGGGAAAGGTTGGTTGGTTGGTTGGTTGTGTGCGTCTGTGGTGGTGTCTTGTGTATGAACACACGGAAACCTTTGCTTGCACTAAATAGCTGACGCAGACTGCAGAAATGTGCATGCGCATGAATTGTGCACACTCGGGGGGGGGG
>NW_015247599.1:0-539 GCF_001447785.1 Gekko japonicus | reverse complement strand
GTATTTAAGATGTGGTGTTTGTTTTTCTGTTGTCTTCATTATCACAGAATGTTAATTGTTCAGACTGTATGTTAATGAAAAGCTGCTATGTCATACACTGAATCAAGTGGGATTTACTTCTGAGTAAATATACACAGAATTGCACAAAAAGCGTAATATGCATAAACTAACCAATTCTGAGAGATATTCTGATGGAGTTTGAACTTATAGCCTGATACAATGCCTGTATCAGCAGGGTTAAAATTACATAAACACCAAAAGCTGATACTTCAGCCACACAAATGGCCAGGAAACTGATTATTGTTAATAGGTACTCTGGTCCCTCATTATCCTGTTGTTCCTAGAGAATAAGGTTCCTAGAGAAGGCATTAAGAATTACTACTTCCCCTCAAGAAGCTTAAAGTTTCCCTGGGCTCATTCAAAATGATTGCTTAGAGAAGTGGGCTTAAACTAAGCTTAAATTGCAAGGCAGGATAAAAACTCTTCAATAAATAACTAGGAACTGGTCAGTTCCTTCAATTTTCTGTGATTTGTGTGTG
>NW_015247598.1:0-539 GCF_001447785.1 Gekko japonicus | reverse complement strand
AATAAAACTTTACATTGGATTGTGACATCTCTGCGATCTGGACAATGTACTGTGAGATCCGCAAGGGTTTATGGTGAAAAGAGCTATTCTTTGTGCCATGAAAAACTTGTAGCCCTAGATATAGATTTGACTTGTTTGATCAATTCAGTGTAATCACTCAAGAGCTTATCTGGCACTGTGATTGGTGCCCTAAATACACCACAGATAATAGTCTCAGATAAAGGGAAGCAGCTTCCCTTATTTTAAAAGCCATATGAAAGTTCTGTCCACCACATAGCAGGCGGATAATTTGGAGCACAGTCTTGGTTTTCTTCATATTTCATTTCCAGTTGTATTAGTTGCTTCCTTTCATATCTTCTCCTTTTTAGTTATTCCTTTTGCAGAAGTGGTATCTGGGGGCAAGAAGCATCTGTGTGGAAGGATGGAACTGGGAATACCTGAGAAGTGGCTGGAGAGAAGACAGTGATGGGTCACCTTAAAGAGAAAGCCACAGAGAATGGGAATGCTGAAGAGGAGGAGGATGTGAAGGGTTTGCACTG
>NW_015247597.1:0-539 GCF_001447785.1 Gekko japonicus | reverse complement strand
GCCATAGGTTCGCCACCACTGGCCTACGCCATGCCACCTTCCCTCCTCAGCTACCTGGGAGAAGGGAATTCCCTTCTATGTTTTCCCACTGATTTAGAACACATTAATAAAGAAATCATAATTTCTTGCCTATGTCCAGCTTCTTCCTTATCGAGTGGAACTAATGCCCGTTTGGTATTCTGTGAAGAGAACACGAGAAAAAAAGCCTCTGGGGGCTACTTGGTGATTCAGTTCTGGTTCCTCTACAGATCCCTTTTCATTTCTCAGCGTAATGTCTTAATGTCAGTGCTGTTCTTCGCCGCGCTCGCTACAGTGGACTAATCTACCGAGTCCCCATATGTTCCCTCTTGTCTGGTGAGGGGCTCATTCGTTATGCACGGCACAGATTCTCCCTGAAAAACTGCTGCCTTGGTTTTACTAATCCAAAGTCTACCTACAGGCGGCTAGCGGTGTGAAAGGAGCCCTCTAAAGAGCCTGGCTAGTCGGCTTCAGAGAGTGGGAGCCATTCCGGTGAGGCTGGGGATCGGCAGCCCTATGGC
>NW_015247596.1:0-539 GCF_001447785.1 Gekko japonicus | reverse complement strand
CATGGAGCTGTGATCCCTCCATAGATCTTTGTAGGGTTGCTTTAAGAGTCATATTCTCTTGAACTTCTCTTGGTATGATACTCCAATATGGATGATGTGGGGTAATTTTCTGGCTTTTTTGAACTTGGTGAACCTTAGAGACTGGATTCCTCAGAGTTGCTCTGGTAACCTGAGTGAGGTGTCATTAGCATGTATGGAAGGAAAATAGGCATTTCCATATTAAGGCTGCAATCCTAAGCTTTCTTGGGATAGGTTTTTCAAGTAAGTTTGAAATTGGGCTACACAGTAGTGGGCTTTGAAGTTACAATAAGGGCTCCTTTAAGTTGAATATGTCTTGCATTGCAGTGTATAACATGTGCAGTAAAGCATAATCATGAGTTTCTACACCCCCCCCCCCTTTGATAGTGTTCTAAAGTGCAGCTTGTTTCTCCTTTCTACAGTTTAGAGGCACAGGGATATTCCAGAATGGTAACTGGCTATGAAATAATGGCTCATCATAGTGGAATTCGTGCCTTGGATCTCTGGGTTAATTAATTAAT
>NW_015247595.1:0-539 GCF_001447785.1 Gekko japonicus | reverse complement strand
CTTTCTCCTTGCCGAGGAACCAGCAAATGCAAAACAACCATGCGTTGGTGGGTTTATGAATGAGCAAGCCTGTCAGATGCCTGGCACCGGAGCCTTGGCAAGAGAGGAGCTGGCAGGGTTTGCGGGCTTCGCAGCGCTCCAGACCCCTCCCCTCCCTCCCAATCTGATCTCACGCCAAGCAGAAAAACTGGTTTGCCGCCACCTTGGAAATATCACAGCAGCTGGAGGCAACAGGTGTTCAAAGGACAGGGCCCGGCCCACAGACTCCCTAATTCCCTTCCACCGTTTATTTCCTTTCAATGGACCGGAATGCTTAAATAAATATGTTAGAAATGAAGGAGAGACGAGGCCGAGCTGTTTCGAAAAGTCATCCGCGGAAATCTGCTTCCTGATTGAGAACACAAGCGTGCCGGCTGTGCGGCCGCTTCCCGCTGAGGAAACGTGCTTTCTGTACATGCTTAGAAACACACGCTTTTCTTGTTGTGCTGCAAAGTACGAGGGGGGGGGATACTGAAAGAATTGGGTATGTTCAGCCTGGG
>NW_015247594.1:0-539 GCF_001447785.1 Gekko japonicus | reverse complement strand
TTCCTGCCCAAAAATAGCCCTGCCGGTGGACATTCAGTGGGATGTGAGGAGCCCCACGGCCAGTTTCTTCTCACCTCACACTTAAAGGGCTTCTCTCCCGAGTGCTGCAGAGAATGAACCTTCAAGGACATGCTGCGCTTGAAAGACTTCCCACAGGTCTCGCAGGTGAAGGGCATGTCCTTGGTGTGAGCTGGAAAAACAACAAGGAGAAGAAAAGCGGACATTAGGCAACGTTCAGACCCAGAAAGGGTGCTAAGGGAAACCGTTGACGCAACCGGCTTCCGGCAGCTCTGGCTGGACTGGAACCACTCCGGTTGCTGCTGAGGGCAAGTGCACCTTTTAAAGTGTGCCCCCCCCACATGTGCATGGAACACTAGAAAGAAGCACATCTGGAGGAGAGTTCTATGCGGGGGCGTTTGTGTCCTTCTCAAGACAAAGAGCAAACAAAGCATGCGATCCCCACCGAAAGTCACAGATGGGGTGCACACGTGTTAAGTGTGGTCAAGTCATGTCCAACTTATGGTGACCCTATGAATTAA
>NW_015247593.1:0-539 GCF_001447785.1 Gekko japonicus | reverse complement strand
TTATGTTCTTATGTTCTTATGTAATCAAGGGAAACATGAACATTCACTGCAATTTTTGCAAAGTTCTCAGCAGCCCTGGACCCCTGGTTGTGGTGCAGTCGGGTCAGCCCACACAGGGGTGTTAGTGGACCAAAGTGAGACATGAAGCCATGTAATGTGACACTCCATCCACGTAGCTGTTCTTGCCCCTAATCTAATCCTGTCAGTATGACATTGAAGGTAGCAGTTATTCTGGATTATGGCCTTTTCCATTTTCTGTCTCCATCTGCTGGGGGCAAAAGGAGGACTACAGGACAAGCAAAGGCCAGAGCAGGTGTGAACAAGTGTCTCTAGACTCAGCCCGTGGTAACAACAGTGCCTGAATGATGAACAGGGTGCTAAGAAAAGACTGTCCACCTCCGCTTCTCTGCCATCCAATCTGTCATTTAGGCTGCTGTGACTGGTGGACCCAAGAATATGTCTCTAGGTCCAGTTTGGTATTCTCTACAAAGGGAACTTCAGCAGATGGAACATGGGAGAATATGTGACAAACGGCAAGG
>NW_015247592.1:0-539 GCF_001447785.1 Gekko japonicus | reverse complement strand
CCGGCTCCAGCGGGCAGCGAGGGCTGCTCCCACCGCCGTCTGCCTTTCCCCGGGCCTGGAGCAGAGAGGGGGGACTGCTGAGGAAGGGAAGGGGCGGAGATGGCACCACGGTGTTAAAGGAGCCGCGCGCGCGCCTCGAGCCACATCGCTTGCCCGCCTGGGCGCCGCCAAGAACAGCCAGTGTGCAAGGACGTGCATGGCGACAGACACGTGCAAGCGGACGCGCGGGCACGCAGCAGGCGTGTGTAATGGGGGGCGAGAGGAGGCGAGGAAGAGTGGCAGCCGCTTTCTGGGAATGTGTGGCAGGAAAATATCGCGCCAAAGGAGCAGGAGCGGGTGTGGCGCCTATGGAATAGGAACCCCGAAGAATTCCAGCACCGAGTGCAGGCAGAACCTCTTCAAAAGACGGGCGATAGCAGAGAGGAGAAAGTCTCGCCTCACAGCCTGAATGCCTGTTCACACGATCTTCGGACACCTACTTACGGGCGGCTGCCAACTCCGGAATGGGAGGTTCCTGGAGATTTGGGGGCGGAGACTGG
>NW_015247591.1:0-539 GCF_001447785.1 Gekko japonicus | reverse complement strand
GGAGGTCCCTTCCATCTCTATGATTCTAAATGGCACCATTTTTGTCAGTTTCTGCTCCCCAATGCTCCTGCCACTTACCACCTGGCAACCCTTGTTGGCCTGTTTACACAAAATGGTGGGTGTGCCTATTAAGAAGAACTCACATTCCCCTTATGCATGGTTGGATCGCCAAAATCATAACAACTGACCAGGGGTTCCACACTCACAAGACAGTGATTGTGCAAAGTCGGGGAAAGGCAAGTGTATTTGTGCCAGCTCAACACACATAATGTCATCTGTAGAGAGAGGGTCTTTGGACTGATCCAGCAGTGCTGTTGCTATGCCTTGATGTTTCTTTGGGCATTCTTCTTTCTTTATGATTCTTGAACAGCAAAAGGGCATCCAAGAAGGTGGAGATGCAGAAAGCATTCTCTTCCACGCTTGCAACTGCAGCCAATATCCTCCTCCAAGCTTACTCCTAGACAGCCACCTACATCCCATGGCAATCCATGCTCAGGATCTACTTGTAGCACATGAAAGCCATCGGCTTTTATAAATAG
>NW_015247590.1:0-539 GCF_001447785.1 Gekko japonicus | reverse complement strand
TTCGAACTGCTAGGTTGGCAGGAAGGGAGCATACAAATGAATAAATACATTCTGCTCTGTTTGTCTTAATGAGCATAAAGCCATTCACACCCATCCTTTGACCTCTGTATTCGGAACAACTAATTCGTACAGGCTGTTCTTGAAAATAAATTACTGTGTTACAATGGAATTTGGATTTCAAACAATACCAAACCAGAAAAAATGAGGGAAATAATTATACCTGCACTGCAGACAGCCTGGTTTGTTACAGAGAACAAGAAGGGGACCTTCAACCAGAAATCCCGTCTTCCCACTGGCTCTCCCTTTCCCCTCTTCTTCACCCTTCCCCACTGCTTCCATCACCATCCTCCCCACTGTTTTTCAAATGTATAAACTTCTCTGTCTCCCTGAATTTCATCATCCCCCTTCATCAGCCTTAGCCAGAATACGCCTCACCTGTCCCCTTCAGACTATAAAAGGGGTCTTGCTACCTAACCAGACCATCTCTCAGTTCTTTTCTCACTAACTGGCTCCTAGAAAAGAACAAGAGTCCAGTAGCA
>NW_015247589.1:0-539 GCF_001447785.1 Gekko japonicus | reverse complement strand
TCACGGTAAGTACTTGGGAACCCTACCTCAAGGAAAGGCAGGATACAAGACTGCATAATTGTTGGAAACCCTGCCTGCATTCCTAAACCACCAACTTGTTGTCTTAATAAGGCAACTGTTACAGATGCCTGGGCTTCAGATCAAGTCAGCTGAGAAAGGAGCCTAGACAAGCTTTCAAAAGCTGAACCTGGTAAATTACTTAAGTACTCAGCTGTGATTGGGTGCAGTTGCAGATAGCTAACAATTAAGTTATTTGTCTTTAATGATGCCTTGGCCTGTTTAGCTATTGCTCCCTGAGAAACTGCAGGTGAAATGTGTATGATGATAACAAAATTACTTCAGCAGAGTTTGCCTGAAGTGCATTTTACTAAGGCACTAAGTGTTGGGCTTAGATGGGAGAGATCTGGCTTCATATCCCTGCTCACCTACGAAGCTCAATGAGTCTGAAAGACTGGGCTAACCTATAGTTGTCAGAATGTGATAACTTCCATCAGTAGAGCTGGATTTACCACTTGTATTGTTGGGATACCAAGCAACTC
>NW_015247588.1:0-539 GCF_001447785.1 Gekko japonicus | reverse complement strand
GATGCGACGCAGCTCCTCCAGAACTACCTACAAAGCTGCTCCTGTGATCTGATGCGTGATGCTGGGCCTCTTCTTCAAGGGAAGCTTGGAAAAGAGGGTTCACTTGGCCGACTCAGGCTGGAACTGCCTCTCCTTCCCTAGGTCTAGAACTCCTGTCCTGCGGGTAGAGGAAAAGCTAGCGCCTGAGCGTTCTGCAGTTCCCAGGAGCACAAATAGCAGGAGGGTTACAGTGCACAGGAGAGCCACCCCCTCCTAAGGTTGGCGGGACAGCAGTGTGAAGCGAATAGTCTGTTTCTGAGACAGAGGCTGACAAGATCTCTTAAAAGGGACCGCTGGAAGAATGCCAAACGGGGCTTGATTTCCAAGAATGGCTTTTCGGCAGCTTACGATACTTTTGTAAATATTGGCTGATCTCAGCTGAGATAACAGTCCCTCAGGCTGATGGTCAGCGGTTCCTGGACTGATGCTGCAGAGGTTAATGGCCCAGGCGAGCCTGATCTTGTGAGATCGTGGAAGTTAAGCAGGGTCAGCCCCGGTTA
>NW_015247587.1:0-539 GCF_001447785.1 Gekko japonicus | reverse complement strand
AAAGATTTGTCAGCTAGTACAACATTATTTGAATATTAATTCTCTGCAGTTTTGAGACAGTGCGTGGGTAAAGTACCTGCTGTGGCATTTTCAAGCTGATGCCAGTCTCTGTTCTCACAGATGTCAAAGTAACAGACACAACAAGAAAGGGATGAGGAATATAACGTGACATCGAAACCTCCTGAAGAACTTGAATACTGGCAGTCGGATTTGGACTGTAAGGCCAAGACAAAATTGTGAGAAGTTATTAGTTCTACATCAGAATAATTATAGCCAACAGTTGAAGGGAACAATCTTCCAATAATTTATAAATTTGTTAATACTTAGATTCTCTCAGATTATCATTAATACCAACACTAGGTAATACTCTAGGTAATTGTATCTTAGGTCTTATTTAAGCAGAAAATAAGACAGGAGAGTGTTAGTAATATTTTCTGCCAATTAGTTACTAAACAAAATTTCATTTTGACGGGTCAAACTAACTGCCAAACCCTACTGACACATAACACTTAAATTTTATGGTATCTTTAACATGAGAT
>NW_015247586.1:0-539 GCF_001447785.1 Gekko japonicus | reverse complement strand
TCCTTACCTGCATTCACAAGACTTCTAAGCACTCTTATGGACACCTCTGTCTTGACTGAGTTTCATCTTATTTAGTTTCATCCAATCTATTATTGACCAGACAGACATTCAGGTAAATGTATCCCCTTATCTGATGCAATAAAAAAGAGAAATAGAGCTGGTGTCATCAGCATGCTGATGACACCTCACCCCAAATCCCTGGATGACCTCTCCCATCAATTTTATGTAGATGTTAAAAGAATGAAAGACAGCCACCATAAATCTTAGATGGCACTCAGCAAGACAGTACCTCAGAAGCATGAGTTTCCCATCATCATCGTGTTCTCGATCCATGGGGGTGGCCATCCCAATATCTAGCCTGCACAGTCACTCCAGGGAGCCATGGTTAATAGTACTGAGAAGTCTAGGAGAATCAGTGGGGCTAAACTTCCTGTGTCTCTCCTGGAAAAAGTTGTCAACCAGGGAAATGATCCAAGGGTGCAGTCACACGCGTGAGATAAAGCGGGCGGGGTGAGGTTATTTCCTCTGGAGGAATTTGA
>NW_015247585.1:0-539 GCF_001447785.1 Gekko japonicus | reverse complement strand
CCCTGGAGAAAAATGGCTGCTTTGGGCATCACATCCCTGCAGAGTGCCCCTCCCAGGCCCCACCCATCAAACGTCCAGGAATCTCCCAAGCCAACACTGGCAGCCCTGCCTATGACTCAGACGCATTATTCAAATCAGCACCTATTTACTTGTTTTGCATCATTTATCCTGTTTCTGGTAGTCCTGTTAGAATAGCAAAATTTATTGTGCTTCTGCTAAAGCCATTGCAGGGACTCTTTCTATCCCTGACCAGTAGAAATCCAGATCAGTCATGGCCCAGTTTCTGATTGTATCCCAGGCCACTATCCACACCCCTTCACACCTGTATCTTTGCAGCCCCGAGAAACAGAAACTTTTCTTTTGTTTAAAACTAAAGCCCTGTCTTTCAGAATGCTGCGTTTTCCCTAAGTATCAAATGCTGCACTTCCTTGGTAGCAATGCTAGAATACACAGCCCTGTGCAGCTTTAACTTCTGCTAGGGTTGTAACAGTCAAGTACCTCAATAGTTTTAACTACTCTGAGAGCCAGTTTGGTGTAGT
>NW_015247584.1:0-539 GCF_001447785.1 Gekko japonicus | reverse complement strand
CTGGTGTAAACTATATTTCAGCAGCATTCCTCACCCAACAATGACCTGATTTGATCAAATCATATCACACTTCCAAATGGGTCTGTAATGATTACATCAAATAGCCTTTTGATTTCTGTACAGAGCAATGCCAACTGGAAATGAAATAAAGTCAGTGCTTGATTTTACAGAACTTTTGGACAAACAGAACTACCTTAAGTGAAACTTCTCTTCTGCAGTGGCATGGCTGGATCCAACCGAGTGAGTCCGTGTCTGAGCCCATGTAACTGAACAGGGCCAGCTGAGCCCAAGTCTAACCTGGTGAGTTGGCCAGAACCTGAGTGGTGATACTGAGTTAAAGGTAAAGCAGAGAGGCCAATTGTGGAACAGGAAGAGAACAAAGATAGAACCTTGTAGGTGGAGCTGTACAGGAACACATGGATCTGCTGGATCATTCTAGCCAATGACTGTCTACTCGGACCTGTAGTGTCTCACCCTGGTCTTACCCAGAGAGCATTTTCCTGCTCTGTCTACTCTTGACTTGTAGCGGATCTCTGTGA
>NW_015247583.1:0-539 GCF_001447785.1 Gekko japonicus | reverse complement strand
CTTGATCAAGTTAACTCCACACAAAGATGTAATGCAGACTTATGTAGCTCTTTGGCATGAACCAACTAAGCTTGGTGATCATCTCAAGTCTGACCAATACCTTTGAATACAATATGTTTTACTGTTGGACACATTTGTGGTGAAATTCGCAGCATCTCTAGATCTACCAAGAGATTTCCACCCTCATGCACTAAATACTCATGCCAGAGGCCACGCTAAAGGTCCAGTAAAGTCCTGTGTTGCCTCCTGGTATCACTCTCAAGAGCTGCAGTAACATACAATGCAGGCACCACCTTGGAATGAAGTGAAAATTCCCTCTGTTCACAGCAAGAACACTGCTGGTTCTGGTTATGTCAGTGCTGGTACTGGTACAGAGAGCACACATCTACCCCCGGGAAAGGTCTGAAAGCAGATGCTTCTGGACTTGAATATAGCTCCAGAATCTGAAAGTTGTTGATAAATTGCACATTGCATGGTCTGTGGCTACTGTGTATTTGGATGGTCCACCAGAAAACTTTTGAACATTGGGACTCAAAACA
>NW_015247582.1:0-539 GCF_001447785.1 Gekko japonicus | reverse complement strand
GCAAACTGGGGGGTTTGGCAACCCTACCAGTGGGTCATTGTGATGAATTAGAGTGACATATCAATGGAACAACATAAAACTAATAATGATCCTAACAGTGAGTTTGTTTTAACTTATTGAATTAAGTCCTTTCCAAGCATTTAAATCCATTTACAAAAATACGTAAGAGTAATCTCTAATAAAAAAGTGTATTTTCGGCGGAACACCATCCTTTGTTTCCCCCCAGTTTCATTCAAGACTTTTTAAAAAATCCCTTTTTGAGAAAGAGCTATGAAATGCATTTCATTTTTCAGTCTGAAAGTTATGCAGGACTAAAATCTGGGTGGCTCCTCACTTTCTCCAAAACATTTTGGAGGTCAGTGGCATTTGATCGAGAAGTAGCACGACAGCGTCTGCAAACCAGTTTCCTTCCTGGTTTGAACAATCGACAGAACTGTTTATATAAACAGGGAACGTTTTGTTTAAACTCTGACCCTTTAACTTTCTGATTAGCATGCAAGCAGTCAAGTTCTTTGTATTTATAGTTAAAATAGTGCATT
>NW_015247581.1:0-539 GCF_001447785.1 Gekko japonicus | reverse complement strand
CAATGCACACCTAGCTACTGAGGCTTTCTTCTAGAACCTTTGTTTTATGCTACATTTCAAATGAAGAACCTCATTTAAGCATGATCAGTGGCACCACAAAAGACCAGCAGTGAAACCAGAGTGTGTTACAGTATACTGCATAACCTGTGGTGTCATTCTGCAGCTAGCCTTAAGAAGAGAAGACTAACAGGAATAGCTGCACTGTTCAGATACATAAAGGGCTGTCAAATAGGATAGGGCGAGGGCTTGTTTGCTGTAGGGGACAACACTAAGTCTAATGGGTGTAAATTAAGGGCAGTAGCTCCCAGTTGAACAGTTAAAACCCCCCCCCATTACTGGGGGAGGGGGCTGGCCAGCCTTGCCTCACCCTCATTGGAGGTTTTTGAGCAGAGGCTAGGCACCCAACAGGAATTCAGGCTATTAAGGTCTTTTCCTGTGCGGTGATCTAGTAGACGCTGAAGCAGAAAGGTGTACTACAGGAGACTGCTTTCAGGAGTTGCACAGTTTTTATTTTTAGGTCCCATTCACACACAGCAACC
>NW_015247580.1:0-539 GCF_001447785.1 Gekko japonicus | reverse complement strand
CCCCAAATATGGTGAGTGGTGCTCCCTTTCATAAGAACTGGTCCTGCCACAGATTAAAATGCATCTCATAATGGAAGATAAGGAACTAGTATGTAAACTAACTCATACTATTCCTCACTTGTGGCTCACTAGCCTTTTTGTTTCCTCTCACAATCCTATCTGATGGTTACAGCAGAGGTACTGAAAATCAAGCTTTCTTAAAAACCATGCACTCTGCCCTGCATGGTCTACCTCCTGAATCCTACCTATGTTGGTTGATCAACAGTGAACTAAAAGTACTCTGTACATGCTCAGAGGCACTCTTGTCTTATTCCACACATCTCCAAGTCTCATTCTTGGCACCAAAAACAGACTCAAATTAAATCAAACCGTACTTTGGCTCCACCAGAACGTTTCCATGAGTGGAAGGATTTCTGCCCATGGGGTGTTCCCTTCTCACCTCCCCCCCTTCAACTGCAGACCCAAATGCCCCTGAAATGCTGCTCCTGTCTCCTAGGAGTAGCATTTCAGGAGACATTTTGCACTACAGAGGTGGGGGG
>NW_015247579.1:0-539 GCF_001447785.1 Gekko japonicus | reverse complement strand
CTGTGCGACTGAACAACAACAAACCCTGCATACAGAGGGCCAGAAATGGAGAGAGTCCGAATTCCCTCCAAAATATTGAGCAGGCATTGAATTCTTAACCTCGATATTATTTGTGCATGAATACTTATCTGACTGTGTTTGGATTTTGGCCGGCGTTTGTTTTCCAGCACCCATTCAATTATCGGAGACTGTTCAGCCTTTCACAAGGAGAAACGACAAAGAGGACTACAGATCAGGAACACCAGCTCTTTTCCCCGTGGCCTCAAACCAATGGCTTCTTTATACTTTTCATCCCCTTGCATCTGGTTTCCTCTCCAACTCACTGAATAATTGAATGGAAATGGAGGGGCTCTTTGCAAAGTTTTTTAGCGGGCGGGAGAAGGCGCAAGTTCACAGATGTGAACTTATCTAAAGTTTCCACTTCCATCCTGAATAAAATCTCTTTTAAGCCTGGTCTGATCTGCCTGCACCTGACCTAAATTCAAACCATCCCTGGTAGTCTAGCTTTTTCTTTCTTTCTTTAACGAAATCCTTTCAGG
>NW_015247578.1:0-539 GCF_001447785.1 Gekko japonicus | reverse complement strand
GTTCACAGTTTGTGTTCCATTACGACTCCCGTCCCCTGGTTGTACTCAGCGGCCGTCGCGGAGACGCCGAGCGTTAGCAAAATTGTCGGAGCAGTGCCTTGGCGGCGGGTCCTGCCACTGCCAGCGAGGGGTAGCTCAGTCCTGCGACATCTGCACGGCGGTTTATAAGATGCGCGTGTGGATTCCACCATTGCCGAGTGTTAATCTTGTGTATAAATAGCTTAGCTGTAGGTGTTCAGCCACAGTGTTCCAATCAAGTCTTAACTGAGCATTTAGAGTAAATGAAGAGAAGAATGGGAAGCGGTTGCCTGCGGCCAGCCAAGCGTAGTTTGGGGAAGCGGCTCTGAAGTAAACAAAAAAAAAGCTCTTACGCAGAGTTACTCCAGCCCTAGACACCCGAATTCAGTGGGTTTAGATCAGACTAATTCTGCACAGGATTGCGTTGTAAATCTTCTTACTAACTCCCATTTCTTTCTTCTTCTAACTAACTCTCTCATTGCTTTCTTCCTCAGTGAATGTCTTTACCTTTTCCTCTTTCC
>NW_015247577.1:0-540 GCF_001447785.1 Gekko japonicus | reverse complement strand
TTCTGGTTCTGAAAAACTGGCTGCAAAGTCATCAACTGCAAAGGAGACCCCCACTTGTCTCCAGTCAGTTATGTCTCCATGATCTGTTCTGACTCTGTATCTGCCCAGATGCCAGTGTTGTTCACTGGAACCTAAGCCCTCACACCATAGAACCTCTGAGCCCCTGCCCAAGAAGGCTAGGTCCAAGTCGAAGCATCAGAAGAGGCATTCGACATTGTTGCTCCAAATTACCACCAAGGCCTGATCACTGAATCCAAGGATCCAATCCTTCTAAAGGATAAGCCATTCTTGATTTCTCATACTCCTTCTTCCCAACTTATGGATCCTGAGTAGTCTATCTCCGAAGGGGAGCTCACACCAGACCTTCCTCCCCCTTCTTTACAGGAGAAGAAGCAGACAGTTCCGACAACTGGCCCGCCAGTCTTCCAGAGTTCATCTCAGTTGGTTCCGACACAACAATTCCCACTGTTATGATATGGGAAGCCTTGGCAGTTAATGTCCAATCATATTGCATAGATAACAAACAATCATTTGTCTTCC
>NW_015247576.1:0-540 GCF_001447785.1 Gekko japonicus | reverse complement strand
ACTGTGCGACTGAACAACGACAACACCACCACATTGGCTCTGAGGCCTTGGGACGCTTTTGTGACTGCTACTGTTGGATTAGCCGTGCTATAAATGCCACCTCGCTCCACGCCTCTCTGCTGAGCTGGTTTACGACATGGAGAGTGCTTTTTTACACACAAAGTATTCAGAAATCTGAGCTCCACACCTGCAGGCTAAAGGTGCACCGCCCAGAACTTTAGATCTTTCGCACCATTAGATTCCTGCCACGCCCGTCTCACATACTGGAAGAATACACTGTTTTGTGCAATCGCCTAAGCACGAACCGTTGTCATCTTCCCTCGACAGGCAATGCTTGTACTTTGCACCTTCCCTACGCACTACTTGAAAACGGGACTGGGGCGGAGGGTATGTGTTCACATGGCCTGAAATGCCAAAAATATGCACAGTGCCCTGTTCAGACAACTTGGTAATGCTGAGATGATGGGTCAGAGCTTGGCTGTCTCGGTTCGCACAGTAGAAGAGTCAGAAGCAGGACACCTGAAAAGGGCTTCTCGGTTT
>NW_015247575.1:0-539 GCF_001447785.1 Gekko japonicus | reverse complement strand
ATGGTGCAATCGTAGTTCTGTCAACAGACGCTAAACTCCTCGGGACTGGACCGTTTGGCTCCATATAGCTGGTACCATGGGCAATACCAAATGATGCCATCCAATGTTTCAAACTCCCCCATCCACATCCACAATATTCATCCCAGAACACGATATTCATACGGCGGTCCATCGGATCTGCTGATGGGAGTGTATTCTTCCTAGAACTGAAAACCTACATTTTAGCAATGATCTCTGGCGTCTTTTCTTCTTTGAGAGTCTAACTGCGTGAGCGAAGCTTTCTGCTGGGGACTCAGCGGGAGATCGAATATTGTACTTTCACAGGCTCTTCCTGAGATACATCTTTAATTCCTCCCCCCTCCTCAATACTTTAATTGAAGTCCTGAGGGGAAAATAGTCATTCCCGTATTAAACATGAATCACATTATGTTTAGATGTTCAGCTAGAACTGTGAAAACATACAATATTGCTAATAAATAAGCTCCCACACTTTTATACGCTTGGTGAGTGTATTATTGTTGTTGTTGTTCTTACTATTG
>NW_015247574.1:0-539 GCF_001447785.1 Gekko japonicus | reverse complement strand
GGCCTTTTTATCATTGTGGAAGGATTCTCACTAATGGACATTGTGGTGTTGTCTGGACAGGGGAATCATTATGATAATGTGTTATCAAATATGTGGATTCAGTCTATGAGATAACAGAGGAATACGTAATAGGGTGGAAAAATACAGAATTCAACTGTCCACTCTATGGTACATATTCTGTATAACCTTCCCTTAACAAGTCCATTGTGATAAAGTAACCTGCCTTAGAAGTTTCCATGTGTTTGATCATAGGCCAGGGCTTTGGTTATACAGTGCATACCTGGCCTTTGATTAAAGTTAGGGAATAGATGGAGTTCCTACTCTCCAATATCTGTAAATATTGACTTTAATTAAAATAAAAATGACTGAGTTTTTTTATTTAAATTTTTAAAAATTTTCCAATTATCAACATTAACAAAATCCAAACCAAAATCTTTTGTATTTCCAAACGTTATAACAAACATGTCATCAATTTTCAAATTATACAGTTATAACAAACTAAAAATATATAATCTCTTGATACAGAGGATTGTTAGGTA
>NW_015247573.1:0-539 GCF_001447785.1 Gekko japonicus | reverse complement strand
CGCCCCTTGAGGCACACCACAGTCCAGTGCATGTCTCTGGGATAGCTGTTAGGTCAGCCCAACAACTCTGGGTCCCATTTCTACAGCCAGTCCTCTTACAGTGCAATAAAGCTTTCCTGTTCCTGTGTTCTAACCCAAAAGAAGTATCTTTTGGAAATTCAACTGAGATTGAGCCCAATACAGCATGGGATTTAAAGAAAAGAGGGAATGGGGAAGAGTTACGTAAGAATGCCTCAAAAACAGGGGCTGGATTTGACCTCCTGTTTTAGGACTTGCTGATTGTGGTGGTCTTGAAAGCTAGTGTATAAATGAGATGACTGAAGTATATGTAAGCGGTTCACTTTTCGTTCTTTGACTGTGTGTGACATCTCTTCATGTGCAATGTGTGTGCCTGTCAGGTGCAATCCTATGCAGAATGGAAGTCAGTAGGCTCAAACTGGAGTAACTTTGCCTTGCGTTGCACTATGATGATCATCGGTTTCCATCCCAGTATTACATTGTGAAATCTGGGAAAGAAACTACAGCCAACTGAATTGCTC
>NW_015247572.1:0-539 GCF_001447785.1 Gekko japonicus | reverse complement strand
TCTCCCTCATGGTTTGAAGTGGCACAGCCCACTCTACTGTCTTAGAAATCTACTATCTCGTTCTGCCAGTGCCAGTGACACTGGGCCTGACATGAGCAGAGGTGCTCAGGCAGGATCAGCCTCACCATGAAGTGCTTCCTTTGGGCAACAACCTCCAGGTATGACGCTCTTTTCTTGCTCCCTGTCTCCTCCCTCATTTATTATGACGTCATCAATCCAGAGGATTTGCCTTTTTGCATCGTTTTTAAATACATCAGGGCAACTCTGTTCAGAGGCCAGGAAACACTGAGCAAACTGCTCAAGGGGACGTGAATCGGTCTCCTGAGAGAGAAGCCATGAACGAGTCTCCTACTCCCCTAAGACTGTTGAGAGGCCTGGAGAACTCATCAGAGCTGAATTTATGAACAAGCTTGGTAAAGTTCCAGTTTAAGCCCTCAGATCATGATGGGCTTTTGAATACCAAAAGAAAGGGGAAAACACCCCCAAACACTCAATGACCATTTTTTGGTAACGCTATAGGGCCTCTGCTGCCCTGACCT
>NW_015247571.1:0-540 GCF_001447785.1 Gekko japonicus | reverse complement strand
CCATAGGTTCGCCACCACTGCTCTAGAATCTGCAGGAAGTGCAGGCTTTCGAGAAGACACAACAGGGTAGGGCAGGGCAGAGGGAGAGGAAGGGATGTGGCACTGGACTGCTCCTTTTGCCCTCACCCCTGTTCCAGCAAAGGAACCCAGCCAGAAGGCCACTCACAGTCTACCTTCTCTCTCACAAGGCTCGGCAGTTTGAAGTACCAGGGAAGAGGAGATGGCTTTAAAACTGAACAACTAGCTTGGCGCTTTCCTTTTTAAACCCTTAAATTTCAAAACGATGCAAAGTTAGTAGATTTAGATGCATTTTCGAAACACTGTTTTGATTTGCTGGAATATGGGCTGCAAGAGTTCCAGGAAAGTCCCAGAAAGTGTTGGTTTATACAACCAGGAGACGGCAGGGTTGTTGGTGGGGCGAGAGGACTGATTTCCCCCGCCCAACACACCCTTGCAGGTTCTATATGAGGGGGTCGACAACAGGCAACTCACCAGCGGCCCCCAAGTAGCTCACACATTCCCTAGAAGATCCAGGAAAAT
>NW_015247570.1:0-540 GCF_001447785.1 Gekko japonicus | reverse complement strand
TTTCTACAAAAAAGCCCTGAATGTAAGCATATAACATGACATGTAAATGATGGGGAAACTGCATAGTAGGAGCATACTTACAACTGATAGTACACAGTAGTGCAGTCTGCAGACCCTATCCCTTTTGTATGATTGTTTTGCTGTATGAAGAAAAGAAATGCATCAAAGAAAAGGGGATAGTGTCAGCTTTTTCTCTGTCTTCCTTATCACAGGAAGTCACAAGCACTCAGTGAAGTTGATTTGCAATAGGTTCAGGGTGGTGGAAAGGAAGTACTCAACCCATAACTAAATTGTAGAAATCACTGCCAGTGGATGTGATGACGACCACAAGCATAGATGTCTTTAAATGCCTACTAACCATTCATGACTAAAGGGAACCTCTATATTCAAATGCAGCAAAGCTCTGTACACCAGTGCGAGGAGGCAACACCATGGGAATGCTTTGGTCTCTCTGCCCTGCTTATTGGGCCCACAGGGCAACTGGGTGGCCACTGTGTGAAAGTGGATGCTAGGCTAGGTGGACCACTCGTCTGATCCAGC
>NW_015247569.1:0-540 GCF_001447785.1 Gekko japonicus | reverse complement strand
TCTCTGATCTCCCTTGCTACTTTCCCCACCGAAAATCATGAAACAAATTCTTAAAAGACTGGAGTTTGCGGTTAGCAGAGATGTTCCGTGCCTTATATAAATCCCCATGCTCTCCAAACAACAAAGAAAAACGTTTAATAAACTTTCCACTCCATTAATGAAGATCACTGGAGCATTTGTGCGTGGCCCAATGATGTGCTAACAGAAATTATTAGCCCAGCGAAACCTCCGGAAACGAGTCTTAGAACGCCACAGACTCATTAGGAAGGCACAATGTGAGATCATGGTATATTTGATCAAATGGGCACACAATACGCTTCCCTTCAGGACTCTGCTTTGTTTCTTCCCTAGCTAATGGGGGGGAAAGGATCGTTTCTTAAAGGCCTCATCCCGACCATACGTTGCATCATTGGCTATTTGTCAATGCAAAGTCTTTGTGAAGAAAGAACACTACAAGATGCAGGAGGATAACACCTCGTTAAATGGGTCCGATGCTCTGCTTGCATTCAAAACCCCTGATGATTCAGTTCTTCTGTAAAA
>NW_015247568.1:0-539 GCF_001447785.1 Gekko japonicus | reverse complement strand
AGCTGATTGGCGGGGAGTGAAACTGACCAAGGTAGGTCGCTGGGGAAGGAAAGGCTCCAATGGCCTTATACTCTATGGAGACTTTTCCCATAGGGTTTAATGGTGCAGAATATATCTTACTGATATTGGGATTCAGGAATATCACTATATATTGATATTTTACAGGCTTGGTTTACCTGAACCTGAAAAATAGCAAAAAAATTTGTGCACACCCCTAATTCTGTCTTAACCAACCCCTTTCTTTTGCTATTTGTTCTTTGTTTTTAGATACCATTTATTAATATAACAACCACAGAATAATTTTTCCTTCATTGTAGACTTCTTGCCAGGCTATAATTTTTCCTTGTCTCATTTTATATTCATAAATCATATGGTCAGGTTTCTTTGTTGTACTAGTATTGCAGTAGACATCAACTGGGGATGTCATTGGCGAGACAGACAGATTTATTCTATTTTTGCAATGAAACCATATTCTTAATAGTCCATCCCTTAGAATATGGCTACCTTTGCCTTTGAATAGTTTTTAATGATTTCTTAGT
>NW_015247567.1:0-540 GCF_001447785.1 Gekko japonicus | reverse complement strand
TGTACTTAACTTTGCAGGTAAGAATATCAGCTAAAACTGGTAGTAAAAGGCTCTGTTCAGCATAGCAGATTGGACCCTGTGGATCCATTCTGCTAGTGGGGTGCTTTCAACCAGCAGTAGGAGACTTTTCTGGGGTGCTAAGAGAAGGCTGCCTCCACTGTCCAAAAGCTCCTCCACTAGCAGAATGGCTCCACAGGATTCGACCCACTGGACTGCAAGAGAAAGGCTACCAGTCTTTTGGGGGCAAGCAGCAGTTGGTGGTGGTGGCGGTTGTTTTTAATGACAAGCAAAAGTAATTGGCTTACCTTTTTGTCTCCCAGATCAGAAGAGAGCATTGATTCTGGATGTTTCTCTATAATTTTAATTTGATCCTGTAGATGGTTAGCTTTAAAAATCTTTGAAGGAAAAAAAGAGTAAGCTTTTAGTGAGGCTTTAAGCATGTAATGTGGCACTAAAGGAATGCAGCCATTCCAGTTAAATGCATGTACCCATTCAGTTCCTCACATTTATAGCCCATCTTTCTTCCCAAGAGCTCAAGGT
>NW_015247566.1:0-540 GCF_001447785.1 Gekko japonicus | reverse complement strand
TAAATAAAATAAATACGATGCTTAAGAAAATAAGAGGAACAACCACTTATATATAACCGGGAAAGAAACTTGTCCATTTTATAAAACTATTTCAAGGCACTCTGAACTAGTTACTTTTGACGGTCAAGGGAACCCTCTTCAGGCTGTTGTTGTTCTCAGGTCATAAAGGCCTTTTTTTCATCTTATTCTTAGGAAATAAGTTGATGTCCCACAGGTACCTGCAATGTGCCATATAAAGAAATGCACCTTTTCTACTATATATGCATGGTATGAATGTGCAACAGACAAGCAAGAGAAACCAAAGAGTGTGTTCTTCTTATGCATTGACAGGCTGTCACAGCTTGTTCCTGTGTACATTTTTCAGGATTTAGCCATTTTGTATTTAACAGGCTAGTCATGGAGGAGTGTGGAAAGACAATGAAGACAATATATGCTATGCAATGAAGCTGCTCATGAATTGATTTCTTCTTAACTCACATACAGCTTTGCTATTTGCGCATAATTGGGTTTGCATGTTATAAAGTACTGAGACTGATGCAT
>NW_015247565.1:0-540 GCF_001447785.1 Gekko japonicus | reverse complement strand
AGCAGGTCTGACCCTGTAAGATGTATTGATTTTAATAAAATACTCTTCCAAGGAATCCTGTGGATAAAGCTGAAAAAAGATGGTAAGTTTCAGTTCTGAAAAGGGATTCTAACCGGGTCTGCTTCATCAGAACCCAACTGACTCCCCACATGAGCCGAGGAGCTGAATCCAACTACTTATTTGGCTGTAAATAGTCAGTGTGGATGACTACGCCACAATGCTGCCCCATTATCTTGTTTTATTTTGGTTATTATTTTTACTTGCCCTTCATTGTCTCTTGTTCATCTCTGTGTGTTCCTGTGATGCTGTCTGCATCCTTCAGGTACATAAATGCAAACAAGAACAGAAAGGGTAAGAGGCACAGCAAGGAGCCAACAGGAGGCTACAGCTGTACTGTAACACACCAATGGATCTGTGATGGTCTCCAACCTGTAGCTTAAAATGGCAGGAAGTTCCCTTACAAGTGGACTTCCAATTAAGTGCAACAGTTTGCCATTTCAAGTAGCAGGATTTTAGGAATGACAGAAAGACTTCTCTTTG
>NW_015247564.1:0-540 GCF_001447785.1 Gekko japonicus | reverse complement strand
AGGTTCACCTGTAGGCTAAGGAAGCTCTAGGGCTGGTCCCTAGGCTTCCCTCAGTGTTTGTTAAGAAAAACAAGAACCCCACAAATCTACTGATTGGATTTTTGTCCCACCTTTCCTTGAGAGCTCAGGGTGGCATATAACATTCTCCCTACTCTACTGCATCCTTGCAACTACCCTGTGAGGTGTGCTCGCCCAAGAGAGAGGGATTGATCCAAGGTCTCCAAGTGAGCTGTGGCCCAGGGTGGATTTGAGCCTGAGTATCCTTAGTTCTCAGCCAACACTCAAACCACTATAGCACGCTGGTTTGCCTATGGGCTTCCACTTCCAAATCATAATACTTGAAAATAAGAATCGGATCCCAAACAAAGATGGTGTAGTGTGTGTCGCTGCCTGCTTGGGAAGCAGTGCTTCAACATCTGAACCCTTCAAGCACTCAGGCTATCCATTGCAGGGGGGGGATACTGTTCACGTTCTCACTCATGGCCCCATACAAAAAGGCATCTTGCTAGGGAGCCCGGTGACAGGAGACGGAGCCAAGCA
>NW_015247563.1:0-540 GCF_001447785.1 Gekko japonicus | reverse complement strand
TGTTTACAATTAGAGAATTTATCAACCCCCAAGGAGACCAAACCCTGTATTTCTGTGAGTGATCCTTTTAAGCATGTCTCTTGGTTTGATATACAGAGAATCCATGCAGAGATGCAACAGGCAGAATCCTCCCATGACATCTCTTATTGGGAGAGACCGAATAACCCAGTAGGCCAGACACAGAAACACAGCAGAACTAAGGCTTATTTGCTGGTGGCAAGGACAAAATATACACTACAAAGAGTGAAGCCAAGCAGAGATACAGCAGGCACCATCCTGTGCGGATGAATGCCATAGGTTCCCTAAAGTCTGTAAATCATCCATTAATTTCTCTTGACACACCAGCAGGTCTCTCCCAGTACAGCAATGCACCCCAGTGCATATTTTAGGAATTACTGCTCTAGAATGTTGGCCATTAACATACCTGTGTCAGAAGAGCTTTGCTGTGTTCTTTCTCCTTAGTACCTGAACCTGCCAGGTCTTCCAAAGTGTTCTTCTGTTCAAGCTCATCTATTTGGAGAACAAAAGAACAAAAGAAGA
>NW_015247562.1:0-540 GCF_001447785.1 Gekko japonicus | reverse complement strand
GCTCCGCTCCTGCAGGAAATGACCCTTGGGTATTACCAACAAATTGACAGTATCCGTGAGCGTACCAAATATGTATGTCAGATTTTTGTAAAATAAAATCCACATTCATATTTTTCGAATCCACTGTCTCCACACGTGTCCTCTGGTTTTTGTCAGCCTACTGCCGGTTTTCTCTGAGGAGCTCATGTGAAATATTGCTGATGGCTTTCTTGGTCAAACACAATGTTCTTAAACGTGTACAGGAAGAAGCTTTTGATGAGACCACTTAAAGGCATAAACCACACATTGGGCGATGAGGGCTGCGTTTTAAAATGACGCCAAATGAAAGTAAGACTTTCCACTAATCGCCTCTTTCTTTTTAGCGGCAAGGGCTTTTCTCAAAATGAAAATCTCTTGTTTTGAACCTTTATCACGACACAATTTCGCCAAAGCTCAGTGGCAGCTCATGATGTAAAGATTGCTTTACAGGGTTATTTTGTGACTTTTAAAAATACAGTGAGGCCGCACGCGTTCCTGAGGTCCTCAGTAAATGGGTGTTTC
>NW_015247561.1:0-540 GCF_001447785.1 Gekko japonicus | reverse complement strand
AGTTCTAATGTCAGTTCTTTATTTAGAACGTCTATTCCACCAGTTTCATGTCAGTTGGGCAGAAATGACGCATGTTTTTAAGTTCCAAAAGTCATAGGAAGTAGCTTTTAAAGGAATAAAAGTGCAACTATAAAAACAGTTAAAAGGTTTAATTTAAAATAAGAAACAAAAACAATAGTTCTGAGATAAATTACCTTTTTCAACAGCATTCACCATTTAGTTCTCTGCCTCTTTAGGCAAGGGTCGGGAAGTAAAGGAAGTAAAGTTATTGTTTTTAAAAAATCCATAACGTATCCGTGTGTTCTTTCACAGCCTCCACCCCCCCAAGAGTTGAGAACTGCTGATGCCATCTGCGCGGGGTGAGTTAAGACCCTAGAATCCTTGCAAGCAAAAGGGTAGAGATGCCCCACAACAGGAGGGGTGGAAGCGGATCTCGCTGCTGGGAGAACCAAGGCCTAAACTTTGCCACTTGTACACTAGTGTTGGAGGAAGAGATCCCTGACAAGGAGGAATAACAGTTTTCCTACAGAACTGCACAGG
>NW_015247560.1:0-540 GCF_001447785.1 Gekko japonicus | reverse complement strand
AACCAGGGGAACCCCCGCCCTGACCTGGGTACTGGGTTGGCAACCTATCTCAACTATTGCAGCCACTTTTGGCATCATGAATATCTGGCTACGGTTTCAATGGCCTCTGGTTGAGCATCTGCCCCTCCCCTTTTTGCTGTTCATTTATGTCTGAGCGGACCCAAAGATGCCAGGAAGGAAGGGAACTGGGAACATCTGAACCAGCAGAGCCAATTTGCTCTCAGCCCCACCGCCGCCGCCACCCAGAACTCCCCCAAGCAACTCTCACAACTTGCCCTGCTTCTGGGGCCTCCAGCGTGGCGCCCTCGCCCTTCCCTCTCGGCGGCCTGCTCACGTCCCCTCTGTAAGTCTCTTTGTTGCTCACCTTTGCCTGCTTGTATTCCTCCAAAATGTCTTCTTCGTCCGGATTGTTCCTCAGGTACCCCCTCATCTTCTGGTTAGGCTGCCTGTTTCTTGGCCCTGTCTCATCTTCCGCCATTTGCCCTGGTTTCTCCCCCGTTTGGAACTCTGTGCCTCATCATATCTCTCGTTCCTCCTATT
>NW_015247559.1:0-540 GCF_001447785.1 Gekko japonicus | reverse complement strand
TATCACTTTCCTCTGGAGGACGTTGGGATTCCAAAAAGCTGCTGTATTGAAGTTGCAGTGGGAATTTGGAATGCAAAGTTCCTGGAAGGATTGGCCCTGGCATCCTCTTCTATCCTTAAGGTAGAATCTGGAACCTTTGTTTACTAATTTCTGCTTCCCAAAATTTCCCCATTTTTTCCTCTGGAAACAACTGAAGAAGTGTTCAAATTTTCATGCTATACGTTTTAGGCATGAAAAACTGATTTCCCCTCCCTTATTCCTCCGCCCCCACCGGCCTTCACATCACCACCTGTATCTGATCTGAGACGAAGAGATTTCAGTCTTAGATGAGATATTTTGCTGTTCATATTCTCCCTATGTCTGCAGGAATTAAACATGGAACCTATTTTTCAAAAACAACAACAATAATAGCCGGAATGAAAACAATAATGATCACACTATATCAACAGTAAGAGTAAATTAGAACTAGTAGATATGATAACTGGGAATTATTATAAAGAATAAGGTGAATTAATAATGGGAACTGAATTGTTAAAACCA
>NW_015247558.1:0-540 GCF_001447785.1 Gekko japonicus | reverse complement strand
AACCTCCAGGAATTCCCAACCTGGAGTCAGCACCCCTATAAAAGCAACATACAAGTTCTGAAACACATAAAGATCATTTTCTTCTACTCCACGACACCGGGGTTCTGCTGAAGCTGTTCTATGCATGTATGTCAATATACTATTAACTCAAGAGTTAGGATTACTGTGAGAAAGAGAATACGTACGAATTTATGGGATCATACTTCTGCACGCCATACAATGGTTGGGTCTCTGCACGCTTTATAACCTTCTGGGTATCATAGAGCAGGAACATGCTAAAAAGTACCAATCCACCATAAACAGCAACAGAGTACATGCCAGCCCCAAAGAGAGATGTTGGAGGGAAGAACATGGATCCTGGTGCAAACAGACAGACAAAAAGGCTATCAGAAGGTCTGCCTATGGGCACAGAACTTTGAAATATTATTATTAACAAAATTCATATCCCGCCTTTCTAAGGGCCAGCCAGGCAGCTAACAATTAAACACATACATGATAAAAGTATATTTTTAAAACCATTAAAAAATCACACACACACAC
>NW_015247557.1:0-540 GCF_001447785.1 Gekko japonicus | reverse complement strand
TTATAAAGATGTTGAACAACACAAGGCCCTGGACAGATCCCTGAGGCACTCATCCCTGAGATGAAACGGGCTGTGCTTGAAACTGCTGTGTGGTTAATTACCTGCCCCAGCCAAATGCCCTGCATGCTCCTTGTAAATATGACTTTCTACAGGCTGTTACTAGAAGCTGAATCTTAACTTTGCTTTACTGAAAATTGCAGAGCTTTATCACAGATTCCTGTTCCGTGGCTGCAGGCTACTATGGAACCCAGCAGAGATCAGAAAATTGATTCTGTCATCTTGAAATAGCAGTTTTTCTTCTTTCTAGTGTACTGGCTGGCTTACCTGCGATTGAACAACTTAGCTTCACGTCTTCTTCCCGACCACCCGGACCTGGTGCATTTGATCTGGACGCTTTTTCATCACACGCTGCAAAATGAATATGAGCTTATGAAAGACAGGCACTTAGACCAGGTAACGCCTCTTGCAGGGTGGACCGACCCGCCTTGTATGGACTAGGCTTCTGTCTTGGACTAGAATTCCTATTATCCACCAGTGTGT
>NW_015247556.1:0-540 GCF_001447785.1 Gekko japonicus | reverse complement strand
TGACAGGGAGGGCGGGATACAAATTAGATGAATAAATAAACAAACATTTTTAATGTCTGAATTAGCAAAGTATCATAAAATTAAAAATATACACGGGTCAAATTTTGGCTTCTGTAGAACATACTTGTAAAGATCTTCGGTAAATCTGAAGCAGATTGCCTCTGCTGACTAGTGCTGAATCGAAATGCTGCAAAACTGGAAATTCCAATGAGTTTTCAAATGTTGCTGGTGCTTAAATTTGACCTCAACATTTGACATTTCAGTTTCAGAATTCAAATGTAATATCAACATTTTACTGTTTTGATTAGCTAAATGTACTAAATTTTATTGCTACTGTCAAATTATGCTTGCTACTGCATGTCTGCTGTCAAATCATTAAAATATTGATGTTTGTCAGATGCCAGCATCTTCTGTGTCAGCTGCCAAATATTGCCAAATGCTGAATCCCACAAGCTAGACTCTATGAGTTGTTCATTGCTACTATATTCTTGCTGTTTGACATTATCAAATACTGTCAGAGGTTAACTGCTACTGCAGACA
>NW_015247555.1:0-540 GCF_001447785.1 Gekko japonicus | reverse complement strand
GAGTCAGCCAAAAAGCCGCCTCTTAGCAAACCAAGACGACCCCCAGAAACTTCACACCCATCACGTCAATCCGCCCTGGATACGGTATTCAGGGCGAGGAAACGCCAGACCCGGAGGGAGAAGGGCTCACTGAGTGCAAACGCAACAGGGGAAAAGAAACTGTTGACGCTTCCACCTATCTAAAAGAAGCCTCGCCCGGCCCCCTCGCCGCTTCCCGTGAATAACAGAGCGAGCGCCGTCATTTCTGTTCGCGGCATCCAGTCAGGAGTCTCCGAAAAAGCGGCCGGAGCCTCCCCGTCTTTTGACCTCATTTACCGGCTGCTTCGCCCCAGCTCGCTTCCTTTGCTCGCACTTCAGCGCCGACAGGTGCGGGTTCGCCCAAATGAATGTTAATTGCCTATTTGCCTCATCCCGGCTCGCTCGCCGTGCTCGGAGATCATTTCCTATTCACAGCTCGGCAGCCGGCTGCCTCTCGCGCTCGCCTTCCCCTTCATCCTTTTAGAGGCCGGCCTAGCAGCGCAGGGGGGGAGAGAGACACAT
>NW_015247554.1:0-540 GCF_001447785.1 Gekko japonicus | reverse complement strand
CACCAAATGAAGAATGTAAGCAAAAGCCTCCTCAGTTTGCAGGAGCTTCCTGTTATGAGCATTTTCTTATCTAAAAAGGAGGAAGCCTGTCACTTACTTGTTTTCACAAACTAAAGGAAATGAACTGGTTTGGTAGTTCTCAAATTAGCATTAATTCTTCCACACTATTGATATTAGGCAGCTAAATGCCTCCCTAGTTAATTTAGTTGTATCAGAAAATGCTTTATTTCACCCACTATGGCCTTTGAGCTCTCTGAGCACATATTGGCTAAACCAAATTTGTTTCTCCAGTTTGTATTTCCAGTTTGTAAAGCAAATACAAGAAGCATGAGGGCAGCTGAAGGCAAATATAGACCAGAGAAAGCAAAACAATGGGGGGAAATCCCTTTATGCAATTTACCAAAGGGCTGCTGGTTCATTGTCTGTATTCTGTAATATGTAAAATGATGAATACATGCAAAAAGTTTTGATTGGATGAGAGAGATGTGAATGTGGTTGAATTCAGACTCTGGAAAAATCATAGACAGAAGCCTAACAGCA
>NW_015247553.1:0-540 GCF_001447785.1 Gekko japonicus | reverse complement strand
CAGCAATACCTAAGCCATACTAAAAACATTGTGACAGTTCTGAATAAATATGAATAAAGTTGAGCTCTTAGTGTCATCCAGCAGCTACATAGCTAGGCTGTGGGCTAGAATGCCAGTGTTCAAATCCCATTTTTAACTTGATCAGGTCCTATCCCTCAGCCTCAGTTTTTATTGTGGAATAATAGTAATTTAGTAAATTAGGCCCCATGAGGGGACCTCACCTTACAATAATCATATGAATTATTGTAAGGTGAGGTCACCTCATGGAGCCTAATCCTATTCATGCTTTCGTGAAGGTTCAAGTCCCCCTCAATTCCTGTGTAAGCTCTCATAGGATTGTACTGTAGTCCAGTTTTGTACACTGAAGATTGTAAAGCACTGTGAAAATGAAACATGTATTATATTAACTGGAAAAAACAATCCTATCTTTTTTTAGAAAAAATGGCAAAACCGACTGGAAGAATATACTCTTTTACGTGCCTACCTGGTTCTTGAGTCTTGCAAAGGGAGTCCTTTTCGTAGAAAAAGAGCTGCAGGAGC
>NW_015247552.1:0-540 GCF_001447785.1 Gekko japonicus | reverse complement strand
CATCACAGTTAAGGATGCCTGAATTCTTGTGGGTTCAGGTTATTTCATAATCACCACTTGCAAAGAAGACACCTATTTATCAATGATCAGATCACTAATCAGATTGCTAAACCATTCATAGGAGTTCACTGCACATCAGCACACATGCACTCTCTAAGCTGGGAGATAAATTAGGCTGAGATTGAAAGTACAGATCCTCATGGTTTTTACATGGGATTTATCCCAAACGGACCATCAAATCATATGTTGCAACCTGGTCCACTGACTGCATTTAAAGAGGATGGTTTGCAAAGTAAAAGTCAGCAGAATAGCTTAAAATATGGTTTCTGTCCCAAGGAGCTTACACTCTAAATTTAGATAGGGGGAGAGAGATGGGTAGAAAGAAAGTTCCAGAAATGAATAAAAATCCATTCACAAAACATCATCATCTCAGTCTTTTTGGAATTCTTCATCAGGCTAGATGTTAAGAAGCAAAGAAAATGGGGGAGGCTTTTATGCCCTGATCCTAAGGCTTTTCCTGGGGAGAGGCTGCTTGGGGGA
>NW_015247551.1:0-540 GCF_001447785.1 Gekko japonicus | reverse complement strand
CCCATTCATCCTCACAACAACCCTGCGAGATAGGATAGGTAGGCTGAGAGTGTCTACCTGGCCGAAGGTCACCCAGCCATTCTCATGGCATGGTGGGGATTCAAACCTACGTCTCTCAGTTCCTAGACCCACACTCTAAGCACTGCACCACACCAACTCTCATAGGGGCTGTCTTTCTTCTTCCACCATCTATAGCTGGCTTTTAGGCATGGGACCCAGTCTGTGCATTCCTTGCACTATAGAACATCAGTTACATGTATATGGAACACTAGAGAGGGATAGCTAGATGCATACATGGTTGGAGTGCATAGCTCTCCAACTGAAAGTAAGGGCTGGTGCTCTACGGGGCACACACATGCAATTGCCAGCTGGAAAAAGAAAGGAAGAAAGGAGACTACACTGAGCTTTAACACCAATCCCCTTCATTCACAGCTGGAGGGACAAAGGGGTGAAATTGCTTCTCCTCTCCAAGCATTGTTCCATGGAGCAAAGCGGACCATTCAGTCTCCTCCTACCTCCTCACTACCAGGGGTCTCTTCA
>NW_015247550.1:0-540 GCF_001447785.1 Gekko japonicus | reverse complement strand
TTCTGTCACTTAGCGCAATAATTCCAAACAATAGTTCCCTGACAGGTAATCCATGCCAAATTGCCATGGGCAAAACACGATGGCATCCGTCTCTACTTTGTAATGGGGTCTTAACGACAAGTCAATAGACCGTTGCCCACCTCGCTACTCTGCGAAATTCTTCTATTGATTAGGAGGGAGGTGTACTAATTGAACACCGCAAACACCGCCTCAGGAAGCGCCTCTTCCCCATTTGTTGAATTGCACACTTGAAAAGAACCTGTGAAGTCAAACAGCTTGTTAACTACAATATACTTTTCCTTGAGCTTAGCTGCATTCTCTGGGTGCTCCCAGCAGGAGAACGAACAAGTCAGCCTAGAAGGGAAGGACTGGAGCATTGTCAAGTTGTTTGCGTTTTGTGAAGCTTATCGTAGATGAGAATGGTTTTCTTCGGGGTGGGGGAGAGGAAATAAAAATGTGATTCAGGGTGCTTTGCTTTGGAAGACATTAGTTAAGAATGCAGGCTTGCCAATGTGTGACCTTGGGTCAGTTACAAGATCT
>NW_015247549.1:0-540 GCF_001447785.1 Gekko japonicus | reverse complement strand
TCCACCCCCCAAATCCCCATGTATTTCCTAATACAGAGCTGGCAACCCTAAGAGAACTAGATATTAATATGTCCTAAGTTGTGCTCCGGTATTTTTCCATGCAGGATCCAGGAGATGCCGTGCATTTTTCTGGTTCTCTGAGAAAAGAGAAAGGTAAACAAAACGGCACCTTTAAAGCTAGCTATTATCCATGGCTCTCATTTAATTTGGCTCAGCCAATTTGACGGGCTTTGCAAGATAAAATAATTAATCCTGAGTTTTTGTTTAATCAACATTTACATTTATACCTGCGCCAAACCCCGAGGCCTTGTATGTTGGCCAATTAATGTATAATGATTCTCACCCTGCTGGGAGAGAAATTCTCCATCTAATGAATTAACCCTTCCCGGTTCTGTCCGGTAGTATTAGGGGTTTAACTAAATATTTTGCTGAAGAAGAAGACAACGCTAGAGTGACTAAACTCAGAGATGAAAATGACAGATGCCATAATAACACGTTTGTTTCCTTCCTCCATCCTCCAGACCACCTTAAGGTGGGATA
>NW_015247548.1:0-540 GCF_001447785.1 Gekko japonicus | reverse complement strand
CCGAAGACCAGGCAGTTGGCTCAGAGATAGACGCCGAAACCAGCGGAGTTATTAAATCACACAAGCTTACAACCAATTAGAAGTATATGATCACATTATCGTTTTAAAGCATCAGATGCTGCCGGCGTTCCCAGAACCCATCACGTGGCCGTAAAAGCCACAGCGCCATCAGCGTGTCATTAAAACCGCCATTACAGAAGCCAAAGGAAACACTGAAAACCCTCGGAATGAGGGCACCCCCCACGCACCCATGTGCTGGCCAGTTGGGCTGACATCTGTTTGGAGGTTATGATGCATCCCTGCAGGGGGTCTCTCTTGCAAACATCAGCATCCCCGCGGCTCAGCATGTACAAAGCTTCATCTGGCTGCCAGAACGCAGATTGGACTGCACAGCTGAAAGAGCCGCCACCGGGTCAATACCTCCCACATGCTGGGACAGTTTGAAAGCCCAGCCGGATTTTGGAAAGAGATGCATTTCCAAACGACAGGTCAGCGTACGAACATAAGAATGGCTGGATCAGAGCAGTGGTCCGTCTAGTC
>NW_015247547.1:0-540 GCF_001447785.1 Gekko japonicus | reverse complement strand
GGATGGAAGTAAATGTGGCTCTTTCCGTTGATTGTAACTCTAAATGCGGCTGTCTGTGAGCTGCAGAGTGTGTACCACTGATGTAGATGAAAGCCTAGTAGATGTTTTTAAAATTAGCATACTCATTAAAACACCCCTACCCAAGTGCCAGCGTACCACACCCATCTCCCAACAGTCTGTTACACTCTGCTGTAACGAAGAAAAAGCCCTGAATATTTCTATACAGTTTAAGGGGTGGGTCTCTGCAGATAAGAGCTATTTCTGTTCTCAAATGTTCCCAAGGAGTTCTTTGGTGTACAGAGATGTTCCACCTGACATCAGTGATGTATGGGAGACTGGGATGTGGTTGTAGAGAAGTTGGGATGTGAGGAAAAGCTTAAGACTCTCCGTACTTGCCCCAGGTATCCAACTTTATATTTTCCCGTTAAAGTCACTTTGTGTCTAAGGTAACAACATGAGATAAAAATATGTGGGAGAAATAATCTGTTCAATGTGTCATAAAAGGTTAGGGTTTCCAGGTCTCCCCGGCCACCGGCAGGG
>NW_015247546.1:0-540 GCF_001447785.1 Gekko japonicus | reverse complement strand
TTGGCTTCTCTTATGTTCTTATGGATGGATGCATGGATGGGTGGACAGACGATAGATAGACAATAGACAGATAGATGATAGACAGACAGGCAGGCAGACAGAGAGACAGGGAGAAAAATAGACAGAATGATGGCACATTAGCGGGACACAGCTGTATGGGACAGAAACCGTTCTGCACAGCTAGAAGGGCTAGAAGCAGGGGTCCCAAAACTTTTTGGGGCCTGCGGGCACATCTGGAATTCTGACATGGAATGGTGGGCACAGCAACCAATCAGCGGACACAGAATGGTTGCCACAGCCACAAAATGAGTGCCCAGTTAAACTTCAGCTGTAGTGGCAGCTGCTGTCCAAAGCAACATTTAAAAAAATCTGCACAGCCAATCAAATATCCAGAAATCTTTCTGGGCAAAAGTCCTGCCCTGCCCACTTCTTACAAATTCTTGGTGGGTGCTAGAAATGGTGTCTGACAGGAACTGTGGTGCCCATGATTAGGACACATAGGCTAGAGCAGGGGTGTTGAACATGCGGCCCGGGGGCCAG
>NW_015247545.1:0-540 GCF_001447785.1 Gekko japonicus | reverse complement strand
CCATCCTTCAAAGCTTCCATGTCTTCAAGGATATCTGCAGTATTCAGATCAGTTGCAATTCCGGTAGTTATTCAGGCCATACCTGGAGGCTGGTAATGCTAGCATCTGCTGGTGTGAAAAGTCAGGCCTCTAGCCCTCAGTGAAGCAAACACCTGTTTAAGGCCTATTCTGGAATCTGAGTAAGTTTCCTTGGTGTCCCGTGACTATCTGGGGAATTCATCTCTTCAATGGATTATCTTAGAATTGTTATGAGGACAGGAACTCACTCATCATTGGAGTTAGGGAAGAGAGTAACTTAGTAGGTGACTGCATGAACATAAGAGTTAGTCAATTTAACCACCAAGCAGGATCACCCCACTTGGCTGGATTATGCCCAGAATTTCCACATTCCTGAGCATTGCTTTGTGAATACTTTCTCACCTTCTTATACACACCTAAAGCCCAAATTGTCCTGAGTCTGACTTGGATGATCTAGTCTAGCCTGGTCTCTTCATTTCTCAGAAGCTGAGTTGGGTCTATTCCAATTAGTCATTGGATGGG
>NW_015247544.1:0-540 GCF_001447785.1 Gekko japonicus | reverse complement strand
TGGCTTCCAGTTGAGTACCAGATCAGGTTTAAGGCTTTGGGTTAAGGCTTTAAAACCCTAAACGGTCCGGGACCAGTGTATCTGCAGGACACCTCTCTTGGTACATCCCCGAAAGAGCATTGCGCTCAGCCAACGACAACCGGCTAGTGATCCCTGGCCTGAGAGCAATCCAGCTATCATGGACCAGGGACTTTTTGGCTCTGGCCCCAACCTGCTGGAACTCTCTGTGTAGTGAGACCAGGGCCCTGTGGGACTTGAAACAATTCCACATGGCCTGCAGGATGATATTCCACCAGGTACATGGTCAAGGATAGCAACAGTTAAATGAACACCACCCCAATTCTATAATACTGTCCCTCAGACATCCCTTCCAGATAGTATTAACTGTAATTGTAATACATTGTTTTATTATGCACTATCATCAATTCATTGTTATTGTTACTGTTCTTATTGTAAAGTTATTTTTAACTATTTTATCATGTTGTGACCAATACTCCCTCTAAGCTGTGTAGCTTTGTGAGTTACTGGCATTAAAGTTGT
>NW_015247543.1:0-540 GCF_001447785.1 Gekko japonicus | reverse complement strand
TTCTTCTTCTGTTTTTAAAAGTTACTTCTCCTGTCCCCTGGACTTGGGCTCCCCCTGTATATAAATGTGTGTTTGAGGCTTGACCTCGCATGGTAGCCTTTTTGTAGCTGGCGCCGCCTCCCACGGCAGCCATTTTATGGCTGTCCACCACCCTGGGCCAGAATTCCAAAGGACCCCTGCTCTCCCATGACACAAGGTGAAGCTGGGTGCTGTTAAAAGTTTTGGGATGGAGAGGCACAGTTCATCAGGAAGGGCTCCAGTGGGTAAGGGTCAAGCTAGTGCACTTCCTGGGTCTCATGTCAATTGACGGCTATGGGGTCTCTCGTCTTCAGTTTATTGCGATGACCCTTCTCAGCCATTGGCACAACTGCTGAAGCGCTACGGAATGTTTACCAACATTCGAATTGCTCAGAAGTTAATCATTCCATGTTCATTCATGTCTACCTTCACGGCAGTGGGGGAAGGATTTTGTTTTGTCTCTCTCTGACTCCAGCTGGAACACAGAGGCAGCCTAGAGAGCCAGCGTGGTGTAGTGGTTGA
>NW_015247542.1:0-540 GCF_001447785.1 Gekko japonicus | reverse complement strand
CTGTGTTGAGAATTAGATGTATTGACAAGCAGAGATGTACAAAGAACTTTGGGGAGTGGCCATCCCATTCCTCATGCCTTTGCTTTCTCCCCTCTCCTTCCACCCCTTCTCTGTCTCTTTCTCTTCCCCCACCCCTTCTCCTACTGTCTCTCTTTTCCCTTTTCACCATGCCTACTTTCTCCCCTTCTCTCTTTGTCCCTTCCCTACCGCTGTCACAGAGCCTGGTGAGGACAGGCAGTGATGGCAGGGCTTGTATTTCCACCAATGGCTGCCCTGCCCACAGTATTGCTACCTCCCTGGTGGGCTTGTGCTGGTTCCTCCTCCCCCACTTGCAGAACTGCTGCTTCACTGCCTCAGAGGCAGCTGAGGAGAGGTGGGGCTGAGAGTTCTGCACAAGCACAGAGAGGTTCATTTGGGGAATATTAACCCCCCTCCATCTATTTTGGGCGAGTTTTTAGATTTTTCAGCAAGCCTGGAGTGCCCCTCAAGTTTGTGGGGAAATCTTCCTTCTCTCCACCTGGGCTCAGTCTGAGAATTTAA
>NW_015247541.1:0-540 GCF_001447785.1 Gekko japonicus | reverse complement strand
CTCATGCAGTACCACTGAACACAGATGTGTTCTCAGATGTACGGTACGATGACTAAGGAACACTGCAAGATCAATCTGGATGCGATTGGGTGTCTCAACATTCCTTTTGTATGACGCCCTACAATTGCTCGTGAGTGCCGGTCCACAAAGACACACAAAAATAATGTTGATGCCATCACATAAAGTGTTTTCTTTCTTTTTACAGTGCTATATCAGTGCACTCACGAGCATTGCCACCATAGAGGGGGAAGAGGAAAGGAAACATGGAAAGCTGAACATTGCTCCAGTTCTGGAATGGATTTTAGAATGTTCCCTTCACCTTGACAGTCCCCTGCCCTTCCCCCTCACCTACCTTGCTTCGTTACCTATACACTGAGTTCTTCCAGTCCTGTAGATACTCTGATCCTTAAGTAAAGTTTTACCATGCCAATTGTACAGATGGTAGGAATGGATAATTATGGAATGGCAGATTTATGAAAGTGGAGAATACTTCCACCTGTCTTGACCATTTGGTCAGTACGCAGCATGAATATCTTGGAA
>NW_015247540.1:0-540 GCF_001447785.1 Gekko japonicus | reverse complement strand
GATGCTTGGGGATCCAACACAGGGAAGGCATTTTTATTCTGCAGGATCGGGGTGCCTTTTCCTTCTATCTCTTTTTCTTACCTTCTGGTTCTTTTTATTATGTCATATTGCTTTAATTGCTGTATATTGCTTTTATGCCATTCAAGGCCATGTGCTTTCCTGCAACTTGATGGGCAAAGGTCAATTTGAATTAGGCTGTGCACAAACAGCAGCAGAGATCAGCTTCCAGAAGTTTGGCAAAATTTGTTTCAGCAGCTGTAACCACAGGAATGACTGTTGTTCTCCTAGTAGTGGTGACATGCTGTACTAGGTTAAGAGAAATTCAAATCCCCACCCTGCCATGGGGATCCCCGGTTGCTGTGAGGATAAAATTGGGGGAGGGAGGGGGACCCAAGTACACTGCCCTGAAGAACAGACGGACAAAAAACCAACTCAACAAATTGTTGACTTTTCTCCATGCCAGTATCAGCACAAACAAACCTCTGGGCTTTTCATGTTTAAAGTACCCTGCCCCGATGTGAGAACTAGAACCGTACATGA
>NW_015247539.1:0-540 GCF_001447785.1 Gekko japonicus | reverse complement strand
TGTTATCTGATTTGCAGTTCAGGGAACACTGTGCTGGGATCTCTGCCATCCGTTTGCCTGTTAGTGCTCTGGATGAAGAAATGTGCACCCTCGCTGTTAGCATTCAGCTAATGAGGAACCCGGGGGCTGCAGTATAGTTCATTTTGTAGGAATTGCTTTTGAACTCAGGAGTACTTTGGGGTGGCCTCATAAAAATAATTAAAATTTAAAAAAATACACGAAAGAGTGGATCCAGCAGCATAAAACACCAAGTCACAAAATAGAACTGAACCCGCATGACCATGTATCCAAGAAGGCAGCCATCTTGAGGTCCCTTGGCAGAGCATTTCAGAGAGCGGGCACCACAGTTGAGAAGGCCTTGCCTTGTGCCCTCTGCAGTCTCAGCTGGCTGAAGGGCAGAACCCCAGCAGGGAATCATTCAGTAACCAAAGGGCATGAGAAAGAAGAAATGAGAGGAGATGGACTATCTCTCAGGGAAGCAGGGCTCAAAGCATTGTGGGCTCTAAAGGCTCAAACCAGCTCCTTGAAGTGGAAATACAG
>NW_015247538.1:0-540 GCF_001447785.1 Gekko japonicus | reverse complement strand
CACACATAAAACAAGGAATCGCCACAGCATCTCTGTCACCTGGGACAATTCTTCATTGGTTGTTTGTTGTCACATGCTGTGTATTATCGTCAAGAATATTGAAAATATTATTCCTTTGAGGATAACATTCAGAGCATCTTACGTGGAACTAATACACTGGATGTCAAGTTCCGCTCCCATTATGTTTATGCCTCTAAGCTACCCTCAACAAATAACATGCCTTTCTTCTTGAAATCCTCCACAGGAGGAGGTCCTCTCCCAGGCTTATGAGTATTGTTGGGTGGCCAAATCTGAGCGAAGATATGCAGGCTCTCTGAGGTTCATTATGAGGGAAAGCCTGGGGCCTGAAGTTCAGTAGGCAGAAGATACTGGCCTGAGGAAAAGGCAGGAGTGAAAGTAAGCCGGTACAGAATACCAGTCAGAAAGTGGCCGAAGTAATGCCTCCCATTTTCAGTTTTGAGCCTTCTGAGAGAGACCCGGTCATGGTAATAGTTCCAGGGGGGTCAGCCGCATTGGTCTGAAGCAGAAAAACAAATGTAG
>NW_015247537.1:0-540 GCF_001447785.1 Gekko japonicus | reverse complement strand
TACTGGACTCTTGCTCTTTTCTACAACCCCAAAAGCTGTACAGAATACTCCATTTTACAGCCTTGCTGAAAAGCCAGATGGATCTATCAAATGCTGCGTGGAAAAATGATGTCAACTTTTATCTGTTTCCAATGTGAGCTTCCAAGACTTTGTGTTATTGGGTAAAATCCCGTTCTCCGTAGGTGGGTTCCAGACAATATTTGTTCTCTACCTTGCAGAGTCTCTCTCATTCAAATGGGCCAAGCCTGGGGTCCTCAGGAGGGTAGGATGTTGCCCAACGTGGCAGCCCTAAAGGCTAGTGTAGCTTCAACCAATAAGTGGTCCACGAGCCATTTATGGCACACAAAACGCACAGTCATGGGTCCAACAGTTTTAACCAATTCATTGATCACTCGGTTAGATGAAGAATACAATTGGTTTCAAAAGCTGTGTGTGAGAAAGAGATTCCATGCTTTAATCTTGCGTCTCTGTTTGGGGTAATGTGGAATGGTACGGTTTGGTATACTATAGCCTAATCCCATCAGACCTTGGAAGCTAAGC
>NW_015247536.1:0-540 GCF_001447785.1 Gekko japonicus | reverse complement strand
GAGACCTGCAGGATCCAATCTACAATGTGATAAATTGGCATCTGGAAATAGGTTGTCTGAATTCAGCCACAGACAGTAATGGGTTTGTAATGATCTTAATATTTGTGGTCTATCACAGAGTTTAAAGCTAAACCTGAACTGTTGCTTCAGTTCCTCCTTAGCGGAAACTGCAGAATGTGACGAATTTTAGTTATGAGCGCCTATTTTCAATCAAGACAGTGGGATATTTGTTTCAGGGGTGGGTGGCGGGGTCAAACTTTAATGCTCATTGTCGATATTATATGGGTTTGTGGGGGTTTTTTTGGTATTCCTTATTAAGCAGTGTTCTTAGAATTTATGAAGTAGCTGGGGAAAAAAGAGTTGAATAACTTCCGCACACAATGTTTGATTTAATATAATTAGTTTGTCGTTGAAGATTTATACATCATTGTACTATGTGCTCTTTTTTTTTGCTCTAAGAGCCAGACTAGCTTGAAATGAAATATGCCAACAGAGAAATCTCCTTCTTAAAACACAGTGAAATCTAGTTAAGGCATTTTT
>NW_015247535.1:0-540 GCF_001447785.1 Gekko japonicus | reverse complement strand
GATCAATCCAAGTCTGCAGGATGCAGGCAAGAGGCCTTCAGAGTGGGACTCGAAACGTCTTTTATTCTCCTCTCTTTAATACATCCAGTCTGGCAAAGAGTGCTGTCGGTTGCAAAAGCTTGCACCCTAATTCTGTGCCGTTTTGCCTGATCCCAATAAAACATGTGAATCGGTTTTGAATTTTTCTTTGGAGCAATGAAGCTGCCAGCAGTCTCTCTGCAGACTAAGTTCTTCTTCTCTGGAAGCCTTTACTGTCAACCGTTTCTGTGGGCTCCAGTGCAGTTGGTGTGCAAGGAGAACTGAATCTTGAATCTGTGCTGGAGCTTATCTGCTTACCTTTTTGGCTAACAAACAAGCTGGAGAAACTTCCAAGACGAACCAGAACTCCGTCCTAAAGGTCAGGGTGAACAGGAGGGAGAGCACCATTCCTTTCCACTGCACCAGGTACCTAAGAGCTTAACTAGATGGGGGGGTAGAGGATTTCAGGGAGAGAAGGAGGCATGATGCAGCCTGATCTTTTCAGGAGGAGGAAGAAGAGGA
>NW_015247534.1:0-540 GCF_001447785.1 Gekko japonicus | reverse complement strand
CTGTGATATCTGGCCTCCTGGTTTTGTCTTCAGGCCCACCAAGGGGCTGGCAACCCTAAAGTGAATGTCTGTGCAATAATGGATAGAAACGAAAGACCAGTTGACACAGATTTCAGGGTCCATAGGTATGAATGCAGCAAGCCCATTTTGAACGGAGCAAGCCCATGTATGTCGTCCACAGGAGGACGTAGGAAAGGGGTACAAAGCCAAGAGAAGGGCAGAGACCTGGCAAGGTTTGTATATCAAATTAGTGCACTTCTCCAATGCCAGGATGGAAGTTGGCGGTGGTGGGGGTGGAGGGGATGTTTCCTGACCTTTTCAGCCGTTTTGAAAGGGCGTTCTGCTGTGACAGGGGAGCATGGGAGAAATTAGCTGTGGCAAAAGAGGCGCACGTGGCCTGTGGGCAGGGTTAACAGGCCAGCCAAGTCAGCCTCCTGCCTGTCAAAAGAGATTACATATCAAGGGGCGACTCTTGGGTACTCTTTATTTAACCCCTCTCAGCGTCCTTCTCAGGATGGTTTTCTTTGTGGTAATCTGGCG
>NW_015247533.1:0-540 GCF_001447785.1 Gekko japonicus | reverse complement strand
TAGTGGGCTTGTTGACGTCCCTCCCAATTCTGAAGCTCTTTTGCCTGAAGAGGAAACAGCCGCTTCCTGCTTGGAGATGAAATTTGGTGGCCATTCAGCTCTAGAACAAAAGGGCTGAGCTTGGCCTGGGCCTGCTACAGGTTCTCCCTTCCTTATCTGAATGAAGCAGCTTGACGCTGGCCCACTCAGCTACACCGGAACAGAACGAAAGTGACTCAAGAGGTGCCTAGTTGCATCCCATTCCAGACAATAAATATGTGACCAACAGATGTTCTCCTCCATTTCTTCCAGGATGGTGCTTTTCATTTGCAAAGCCCCACTGAAAAACATCAGCTAATTAAACCTCATGGCTTTCATAAGAGGCTGTTATAATATTAATAATGCTTGGCATTTATGCAGCCCCTTCAAGCTCCATGTTCGGAAGACATCTGAAATGTAGTTCCTTATTCTTCCACACACCCAGCCCTACTTGTAGCAGAAAAAAAACAAAACCTCACATCGTTCTGGGTCGATGTAGACTATTATTCCCATTTTCTAGGT
>NW_015247532.1:0-540 GCF_001447785.1 Gekko japonicus | reverse complement strand
CCCCCCAACACAGGAGTGACTGGTTCTGGTATTTGCTCAGCTAATTTAGAATCTTCAGGGAATGTCTTCAGCTCCCACCCATTCCCCCCCCCCAACTTGAAGTCATTCAGATGGTCTGATTCTTCAGCAGACTGTCTTCATTATTACTGGCCTGTGACCTCTCCCATCCTTATTCTTGTCAGCTGCTAAATATCTCATCCCAAAGCATTTTCCCTACCAAAAAAAAACCCCAAAACTGAGACCCAAGTAGCCACTGAGCTTTTTGGTTCTTCTTTTTGCTTCTAATATCTGTAAATAAGTCATGCAAAATATTCTGAACTGCCTTGGAGGGGGCAGGAGGGCTTTTTGTGGCGCACAGAGCAGATCCCGACTGCATTTTAAAAGCAAAAAAGAAGGGCCGCACCCCACAAGGAAGCAGAAAGTGGGGGGGAGAGAAAACTCCTACTGGAGAGCAGAAAATAAATTAAAGGTTGTGTTTCAAAAAATCTGTTTCAAGCAATGCTGTCTTTTTAGGGAATGTTAAAGCTGATAAAATAAGGT
>NW_015247531.1:0-540 GCF_001447785.1 Gekko japonicus | reverse complement strand
GTACATATTGTGAATGATGACGTATTTGGGGGGGGGGATACACACTGGTTTGGTGGGCTTATGTGTCAAAAGTTGCACATGGCATTTCATGGGAAAGTATTTCCAATTAGCCATTACTACATTAAAACTGCACCACTAAGTTAAGAGAGGCTCTTCCAGTGCCAAGGATTAATTTTCAATGGCAGTTTGAAATACCTTTTCAAACCCTCTTGTGCATTACTGGAAACTCAGTAACTTCCGATACTTACCAAACCAGGCACTGTTAATTTTGCAGATCCTAGTGCTGTGACAGGAGACACCACTTTATCGAACTGTGCTGCCTCTCTCATAACGTGTGGATCGTAGCCTGTGCCCTGGAAGGTGATCAGAGCAGAGTCTCCCTCAAGGATGTGGATGGGCACATCCACCTAGGCAGACAGAGAGGGGAGGAAAGACCTGCAGCTGAAAAGCGCCCTCTTTTACTCTGGATTTGGTCAGCAGTAAAAATTGCATTGTTTAGAACATAGCAGCCATCCTGGAAGTTCTGATAAACCCCTCAAG
>NW_015247530.1:0-540 GCF_001447785.1 Gekko japonicus | reverse complement strand
TTTGTATTGTATTCTATTTGTATCTTATTCTTTCAAGGGTCCCAGGACAGCATATTCATCCCATGCAGTGCATTTTGTGGCTGAGCATGGATTTGAACCTGGGTGTGCTTAATCTGTCTGCATGCTGCATCCTGCACCCCAATGGGTTGAAATCTGAAATTCCAGTTATTGCAGGATACAGAATAATGGAAGGTTCCACTGCCCTAAACCTTCACAGCTATCCACTTCCAATCTATACCAATAGCCATTTCAATGGGCTGTTGTATCTGAAGGCCTGTTGCCCAGCACCTGTGTCTCTGTGAGGCCAGAGTATCTTCCCCATTATATTCCGTTCTGTCCCCTTTACTCGGAGTCCAGATCTAAGTTCCTTGCAGCCATTTTAACGAGTCTAAACTTGTGCCCAGTGATGGAGAAAATTATTTTTCTCCTAGCTGATGCAGATCTGCATGTACTTGCATACACCCCGGCCCCCATGGAAATTCAGACTAGAGCTGTGCTTGAGACCTAACCTGTTGCAGTACATCTTATATCTTCGGCCAT
>NW_015247529.1:0-540 GCF_001447785.1 Gekko japonicus | reverse complement strand
CATGGATAGGCAAGATTCTTTTACCTTGGAATGCTAGCTTTCTAAGTGTAGGGGAATTTTTGGTATGTGGAAGCATGTAGCCATGTACTAGCATGGATAGAAAAGACCCTTTTGTTTGGCATGCTAGTTTTCTAAGTGCGGTTTTTTTAAAAAAACGTTGGTACGTATGAACGTGCATTCGTGTACATAGGCCTAACGTCAAAAGCACATGGCAGCGCCCTTCCCAAATCAAACTGGAAACCAAGGGGAACATCTTATCGCAGCCATCTTTCTCTGGGCTCCTTTCCGCACTCTGCATCCAAACCTTGCCCCAAACCTCGAAGCCGTACTGGTGGCAGCCCAGTCGGTAGTTGCGGAATCCAGCACCACCTCCTACAGAGCTGCAGGTCCCCTTTTTAAAAGATTTCTGAGCCACAAAGGAGTAAAAAGCCACTGGCTTCAACACTCACCTGCTGCGCATGACCATGCGGGACTCCCGTGCCGACACTAGCTAACGAGTTGAGTGAGAATTGAGGCGAAGGTATCCTGATGTTGTCTTTC
>NW_015247528.1:0-540 GCF_001447785.1 Gekko japonicus | reverse complement strand
GGGCACAATATAGAGGATGTACAAGTAGACCAAGTTTACTAGGATCCAGTAAAACATCTTACTCTAATCTATCCTCCAGAAACTGTGAACACACAGTTACCACCTCGTTAAACTCTTCATTTCCTATCTCTTTGCACAACAATCAGCAGAAAGTGCCTTAATTTACAGACTGTTCAGACTGTGTGGGAAGCACGGTTGGAACAATACTGCAACAGTATGGGATCATACTGGGTTGCTGGAGACAATGCCACAATCTTCACTCCGGATAATAATTTAAGAAGCTATGACCTTACAGGCTGGGACAGAACACTAAGAGTAAATGGAACAACACTGGGAGCATAGGGGTGAGGATCTGCTGTCAAGGATTGTATCAGTCCAGAGCTGAAAGATATGCACCAGTTGCCCATTTATTTCTAGCCATTAAATCCCTAAGTGGCTTGAGGCCTGTGTTCTTGAAAGACCCCTCCTCCAATAGTGTCCAGAACACCAGCTACCATTTTCTTCCCAAGCCGTGCTCTCTGTGCTCCTGCCTTCAGAACA
>NW_015247527.1:0-540 GCF_001447785.1 Gekko japonicus | reverse complement strand
CATAGAGTTTTCAGTGATTCCTAGAGATGTTCCCTGGAAGTGCCATCATGCCATCATGAATGGCCACCCCCATGTCCCACTCCCAATCTCATGCTGGTTGCCTGGCTGAGATTGGCAAACCTACGTGAGTCATGAAAGTTCACTTTATCAATTGCAAGTTAAATGCTAGATAAATGAGGAAGTGAGCTCTGATGCTTAAAAATATCAGAATGAATGTTATTTATTTTGGAACAAATGTTATTGGTTTTTAAGGTGCTAATGGATTCCTGTTGGATAGCTTAAGTTGCTGCTTATCAACCTTCCCTGGTATGTGTGCAGCCAAGTGAGAAGTGTGAGAAGGGTATCACTTGATTCTTGTGGTCAGATGAGTTTATTTTTTTACTATGCATCCACACCTGATGAAAAATCTGTGAAAGAAAGCCAAGGTGTTGTGAAGATCACAACAGACACCCTGCAAAAACAGAGATGAAACAAAAAATCTGGTATTGTTGTCTGAAAGGTTGTCCTGATCATATGTACTAATTCAGTCTCACTGGCTGA
>NW_015247526.1:0-540 GCF_001447785.1 Gekko japonicus | reverse complement strand
TGTGTGTGTGTTCAGCAAGCAGAGATTCTTTTAGTAATGTGATAGAAACCCAATAGTGTGTTTAGGTAATGTCTCAAAGTTGTTAGTCACTTGCTTTGAGGAGGGATTCAGAATTCTAAGTGTTCTTTAAAAAAAACAACCCTGTAGGTTTACATAAGGCAGGGGAAGATACTTGCTAGCTTGCTTACTAGGCAGGAATAGTAAGATCTTCCAGTTGTAAAACGGCCTGTAGCTTAGTTACCTACCATCTCCACTTAAATAGAGCTCGGGAAGACTTCTGAAATTTTGAAGAGTTGCTACTAGTTAGTTTTATATGTAGAACCTCCCAACTCCTTGTGGTTGGCTCTGCCTTCTGTGACAGCCAACTTGTGATGGCATCCACTGTTTACTCTTAGAAAACTGTTTTCTTATAATTACATTGGTACTTACAAGCTCAACAAGGTTGGGGATCCTGGTCTAGAATTTCTTATTATAGATAATCTTGTGGTTGGGTTGGTCTGTACCACTGGCTAATAAAAAATAACATTTGGCCACTGAGCC
>NW_015247525.1:0-540 GCF_001447785.1 Gekko japonicus | reverse complement strand
CACACACCAGGGACAGAAGAGGGTGGGCTTGCTGGACAAACTGTATTCCCACCACCCCTTGAAGCATTTTTTGACTGCAGCCCCCTTTAAGAGTAAATGGAAACTTCTAAAATGATGGGTCAGGAGTCATTCTCTGCCCAGTCTCCTGGATGGTTTGCTTGGGGTGGTACAGTGAGGAAGGTGCCAGTGTACCAAGGGACTTGGCTTGCGCACAAGAGCCCATGTGGTGTAGCGGTTAGAGTGGTTAGACTAGGATCTGGGAGATGCATCAGTCAGGAACTTAAGAACATAAGAGCCCTGCTGGATCCGACCAATGAGAGTCCCTCTAGTCCAGCATTTTGTCTCACACGGAAGCCAGCCAGTTCATCTGGAGATCCATTGACAGGGCAGAGAGGCCTTCATAAGAACCTAAGAGCCCTGCTGGATCCGACCAATGAGAGTCCCTCTAGTCCAGCATTTTGTCTCACACGGAAGCCAGCCAGTTCATCTGGAGATCCATTGACAGGGCAGAGAGGCCTTCATAAGAACCTAAGAGCCCTG
>NW_015247524.1:0-540 GCF_001447785.1 Gekko japonicus | reverse complement strand
GAGGCTCCTCCTGCACAGCAAAGAAAGTCCTTGGAAAGGTCTCAGGTGCTTCCTTCTGTGGTGGAATCAGGGGCTCAGCCCCTTCCTCATCCGACTTTGCTCTCCGTCTGACAAGGCGGAACCAAAACTCCCACCTGTGGCATATTTGTACAGCACCCCAGAATACGATCGGTTTTCGGCGTTCCTGCCAAAGATCTCAAATTTACATAAGCTGTCTTTGGCAACTCTAGTTTAATAACCTTACTCATCAATGAGATAAAGCCGTTTGGTTCAGGTTGATCTGCAGATAATAAGTATGGAGTGAGCCTCACAAACAAGATGCAGGTGTTTGCCTGAGCCAGGTGCACCTCTTCGGAACCTTCCTCCAGGGCTGGGAAAGTTCCTCTCCGTTCACGCAACACAGGCATCAGCAACTCTCTATACTTTAAAGAGCCAAGCGACATCGACAGTAAAAGAAAGTCCATTTGCAAACCTGAAGATATTGCAGCTTAATATGATTGATAATTGACAAGTTGATTAATAATCCATGAAGTTTCTGCA
>NW_015247523.1:0-540 GCF_001447785.1 Gekko japonicus | reverse complement strand
TAAGAGGCTGAGGCCTTCCCTGTTTTTGCGCCCTGGCTCTGGGATTCAGAGGACTAATGCCTCTGAATGCGGAGGTTCTCCTCAGTTGCCATGGCTAGTAGCCATTGATAGACATACCCTTCATGAACCTATCTCATCCCCTTTTAAATCTGTCTGTGCCTGTGGGCATCACTACGTCCTCCGGCTGCAAAACCCGCGTGTTAATCACTCTCTGTGTAAAGTAGTCTCTCCTTCTGTCCGTCCTGAACCTCCTGCCCATCAGCTCCAATGGATGCCCTTGAGTTCTAGTTTTCGGGGGGAGGGAGAAAAAGTTCTCCTAGTCAACTCTCTCCACTCCAAATCTCTATCGTGTCTCCCCTTAGTCGTCTCTTTTCTAAATGGAGAAGTTCCACACTCTTCAAGCTTTCCTCCGAGGTGCTCCAACCCCCTCATCATCCTGGCTTCCCTCCTCTGTACTTTTCCCAACTCTGCAAAGTCCTTTTGGAGATACATTGGAGACCAGAACTATACACAGTATCAGGGGTCATTTCATAGAAAAAG
>NW_015247522.1:0-540 GCF_001447785.1 Gekko japonicus | reverse complement strand
GTAATGCAACTAGCAAAATATCCAACCTGATAGGCAGTGCTGAAGAGAAGGCTTTTACACTATTGGGATGCATGTGAAGCATCTCTGCAAAACACACTGAAGCCCTTTTGTGGGTAATCAACAGTAGTGCTGAGTGGAGTTGCCAGGATAAATATGTAGACATAGTTTGTACTGTTCAATGGCCAACCTTGTTTATAGAATTGATTTGCAATGAATAATACTACAGTTGGTTGAGTCTTTCAGATAGGGGAATACATTAGGCTCCCTTCTTTTGATATTTATATTTCACTCACTCACTCATTTAGAATAGTTATTAGTCACCTTTCTGCCTTGTAGGAACTCAAGGCAGCTTACATTCTGGTCACTTCCCCCCAAAATAATAAAAACTACCCAATAAAGAGCAGCAGCAAACCCCCACAGACACCTTGCATCTGACAGGATGGGGAAATAGTAGCTTCTAGGACATTCCCAGAAACTTCCTGGATTATGTAAAGGAAAAGATTTTTTGCTGTGCTGGCCAGCTCCCATCAACCTATGAAT
>NW_015247521.1:0-540 GCF_001447785.1 Gekko japonicus | reverse complement strand
TGTGCTAGGTTTATGCTGCAGATTTGCAACCCCTACAGCTGCAATTTGTAACACTGGAAAATACTGGAGAAAAAGTACATGTGACTGAGTCTTATGCCCAGTTTGGCACGAAGTTCAGGTGGGAATTAGGCACATTCGGTAGGTCACACTGATGTGCAGAAGACTGGGCCGTAGGCCACTGGGACTTAAAAGGGAGACAAAGATGGACAGATCAGTACTTGCTGGACCTTGCAGTGCTGGAGATCAAGACTGCAGCCCTATTTATTGATTGCTTTTTATTTCACTTTTCTACCATCATGGAATCCAAGGGGGCATACTTAGAATTTCCAAGAGGCCTGCTTCCTAGGCACTGACCAGTCTCAGACTTGCATAGTTCAGCAAGGGTATTGCATCATGGGCCTTCTAACTATGTACTTGAGCCTAAGCAAGCCCCAATGTAACTTAGTTGGACCCACTTCTCAGTAAATGTGATTACGCCTCTGACTGCAAAACTAAAGCATCCTGCTTCTGATGCCATGAAACCTAGGGCTGCCAAGTCCC
>NW_015247520.1:0-540 GCF_001447785.1 Gekko japonicus | reverse complement strand
AAAAAAAGGTTACTGTGAATGTGCAATGAATGCTGACAATATCAGACAGTTTCTGTGAATCTCTGAAAACTCAAGAGATCCACTAGGGAATGCTGACAGTCACCTAAGTATGATTGTCAGCAATCACTTGCAGGGAAACACGTATTTCTTTCAGGGCATTCACAGCAAAGATTCATTGGAGACTGTCAAAACATTCACACAGAATATTTCATCAAGTTTGGGATGTTCACTGTAACATATCTATTCCCTGACAAAATAACTCCAATGCATTTTAGAAGTTGTACCAGAAAATAAATGTTCAAGGTACTGAACAATAAGGGCAAAGGGTTGTTAAATGGAGAGATTACAGGAAGAGAATGAAGAAGAAGGACTGTGACGCGGGGGCGAAATAGGACAATGAACAACTATGGCCTCTCACCTACTACAAATGTCTCCCACTGCTGTCCCATAAAAGCAACTCCGATGTCAGGTAATGGCTACAGTTGTTGTTTCCTACTCTGTAACTCACTCTAGATATACAGCAACAAATATCCTTTTCCA
>NW_015247519.1:0-540 GCF_001447785.1 Gekko japonicus | reverse complement strand
AGGGAACCTTTACCTTTTACCTTCTCCCCCAGTGGATACCCAAAGCCGCTCACAACATTGTTCTCCCATCCTCTGTCGCATTTCAAGCCCTTTTCAGACAATTGTTTAGAACGCCTCCAAGAACACCATTAAAAACACACACACATTTGTTCTTTCATCGTAACACAAGGGGGATCGATCCCATTGTCCAGGTGCAAGGGGAACAGTCCTCGCAATACGAGGATGCTGTGTGAACTGCCCCCTTCCCACCCCACCCAGTTTATTCACCTTTTAAAGTGGAGATATTGGCAGAAATCAGAGGCACTTTGTGCCCACCTGGAAGGTCTGTTGTGTGGACAAGGATGGGTCTCACCTGCCTCGCCTCTCCCTCCTTATAACATCTTTGCCCAAAATGGGACCACACAGGTTGTAGACTCCAGCTAAAGGAACGTATATCACACACACATACACACACCAGCTTTTTCCAAGTGTAGGATAGCTCCAGTTTTCGCCAACAATTCCAAGCATTACTCCTTACCCGACATGGGTCCTCTGGAGATA
>NW_015247518.1:0-540 GCF_001447785.1 Gekko japonicus | reverse complement strand
GGTGCAGAAAAGAGCAACCAAAATGATCACAGTGCTAGAGCAGCTGTCCTATGAGGATTGGTTAAAACACTTGGGGGATTTCATTACATTTGACTACAGAGTAAAGTATAGACCCTCCATTCCGCCCAAATACCCAAGTAAGCATAATATCTGTTTCTGTATAGGATTATTTGTGTACATTGTGCTCCTGTGAGTGAATGGATGCAGAAGCACTGAACTACTAGAGTCACTGTACAAGGGTGAATTCTCCCTGCCTGGAGAATTCAGACAGTGACTTGCAGTCGCTGCTGTGCTATTTGCCACATGCTATATACAGGCACGAAATATTCCACTCAGAGACAAGGCCAGAAAAAGCCCTTCAAGCCCCAAAGTCTCATCACAGTCTTAAATAACTTAAATGTTCCACTCCCTCTGCCTCCCGGGAAACAAATACAGTGGAATAGCAGTTTGTTCAAAATGAACAGATTACTTGGGATTTGGCTGTACTGGGATCTGAGCAAAGTACAGAGTTTTGCTCAGAAGAAGATACACATACCCCAG
>NW_015247517.1:0-540 GCF_001447785.1 Gekko japonicus | reverse complement strand
TGGAAACCAGAATTTGAAGTCAGGAAAAGGGAGTCCAGCCAGTGTCATAACCCCAAAGGGTCAAGATCCAAATATAATTAGTGTACAAGCTGACAGGATTTCTGTCTGGAGCTTAGGGTGACATGACCAGCTTTATTTGTTTTCTGCATTCAAGTCCTGATGATTAGCATGGCTTGAAAAGGGGGCTTAGACTAATTCATGTCAGTCTTTCAATGATTATTAGCCAGGATATCTAGACAGAATATTCATATTCAGTTGAAGGTGGAACAGTGAGGGACGGCATCTGCCTTTGTGTCCTGCTTGTAGAGTTCTCTTTTGCTAGCTAATATCATGGCAGTAGTCACTCGGCATCAGTTGCCATCATGCTGAGTTAACATAAACCATTGGTTATGGCCACTTCTAGTAACTCTTTCCAAATGGTTCCAAATGGTTACCAATGTCTGTGGTGACTCATGTTGGTATTTATATATTTAAATACATTCACCCACTTTTCTCCCCCTCTGGAGACTCAAAGCAGCTTACAAAAAGAAGTACACAAAA
>NW_015247516.1:0-540 GCF_001447785.1 Gekko japonicus | reverse complement strand
TGAAAGGTGGGGTATATATCCAATCTCCTTCTAAATCTGAGATGATGCCTTCAACAGGGCATGTAAGCAGTTTCCTTGGTAAGTTAAAGGTCGTCTTTGTCTTGTTTCTGATTGCAATCAAAGCCCGAGGGCTCACAAATCCCACCACTGTGTCAGCTCCTTCAGCACACTGACTGTTGAAGCCATAAAGCTATACCCAAACTCAGGAGCTGAGTGTGTATGTTGAACGGGCGGGGCACACGAACCAAGGGGAAGTAAGAATTGGGGGCAGCGAAGGATGGCTGTCGTGGTGGCATTACCACTATATAAGGCATCGAGACTGAGTTAGGAATGGTTGGCGGGACCTTTGTGTCTCCAACACACTGACCTGTCAATCGCAGTGGACAGAACACTTTCTGTGTATTTCTGAAATTGGTGGGATCCAGTTTTGGGGTTTTTTTGTTTGTTTCCCCTTGAAATAAGAAGGCAATTTAGAACCCACGGAAAGGAGCAACCACTGGTCCTGGCAATGGATTCAGGTGGGCAGCTCTGTTGGTCTGA
>NW_015247515.1:0-540 GCF_001447785.1 Gekko japonicus | reverse complement strand
TTCAGGGAAGGCATTTTCCTTCCTGCAAAACATTATCTTGATGATACATAATTTGTAAAGATACACCAAAGGGCTCTGCACACTGATCAGGGTGCTTTTTCTTGTTTCTTTCACAAACATCTAAAGATTTCCATCTCAGACTGATTTTTAAAAATCTGCCATTGTAAACATTGTAAGCACCTTGGCGGCAAGCAACAAGGTTTATTCTTCTCAAGGAAACGCAATAATTGTTGTGCTTTGTGAGAAAAAGGTCAGGATCAGAACGAAATCCTCATTTGGCAAATAATTAAGGCCACAGGCCCACCGGTTACAGGCCTGGTCTTCCATTGGCTGGTTTGATTTTCTTTTACTGTTAAAAAAAGGGAGTAATCACAAGTGCCAGACAGATGCCTCCTGAAATCCAGATTATCCATTTTGTTGGCCGGGAGGATAATTTTGACTGCAAGTGTGTGTGTGACATACTAAACACATTCAAGTTTCCTTTTAAAAAAAATGAAATCCATAGTTGTCAAGAGCTGAATTTCCAAGCTGCAAGTGGTC
>NW_015247514.1:0-540 GCF_001447785.1 Gekko japonicus | reverse complement strand
CCAGACTGTAGCACAACTCTCTTAAGCTCTGTCTACGCTAACAGAGTCAGGCAGGGGATAGAGTGTGTCGGGACTGGGAAATGGGGTTAGGGAGAGAGCTCCAAAAACGCAAATATGAGTGCAAAGAATACCACACATGCAACAGCCTCCTCCTTCAGCAGCAGAGACTCCTGCGCATAGTTGCACCAGACTCGGTCAGGGCAGAGGACGCCAAAGGACTTCACAATGAGACCTGGCAGTGAACTCACCTCATTTGCAAACACGTTGCCTGTTGTCTTGATAGCCACTATGTGGGAGTTATTGGTGAACACAGTGAAGAGGACTGGACAGTGGTATTTGCCTGATTTAGGGGAGGAAGAAAAAAGAGGAAGAAACATTACTATTAGACTGCTTATCAATGGGATTTGCATCTTATCTTACCCTCACAATAACCACCCCCCTCAAAATTACCAACTTCAGTATTTGCAATAGAAAAATCTTTTAAAATGAGCATCAGTGGGCCAACTGGGGAGCAATTTCTGTTGACTGATTTGTAAAACT
>NW_015247513.1:0-540 GCF_001447785.1 Gekko japonicus | reverse complement strand
TTCTGTTCCAACATGGGTTTGGTAAAACTACGTAAGGAAAAGCCAATGCAAAATCGTCCTGTGATTATACTGTGGCCTGAAACCTCTGCTTTCCCCTCAGCTTCACTTTCCCTGCCAAGCCGCACAGTGCCCAAAGGGCCAAATGGAGGAGAAACATCTTGCTACAGCAAGCTGACCTTTCTTATTTTGAGAGCAGAGCTGAACTCCTCCCCCATCTCTGCTCCTTAGTGGCAATGAGTGAAGTGCCTGGATGGAGGTTAAATCCAAATTCTTCAGTCACCCTTTGAACTGGAGCAGTCCTATGAAAGTTGCCATTTAATTCAGGGGCTTATGGTGTTCCCTGTGGGAGAAAGCTGCATGTGGAAGGAGCAGCTGTGTTTTATTTGTTTGTTTAAAACATTTATTATCTGCCTTTCTTCCCCATGGAAGCTCAAGGCGGCTTATGATATAGGTAAAATACATAAAATTAAATACATAAAACTGATAAAAAACAACATTTAAAAATCACTAGGACTTTGGGCGATTTCTCACTAGAGCTGC
>NW_015247512.1:0-545 GCF_001447785.1 Gekko japonicus | reverse complement strand
ATTAAAGTTGTGAGCAAGCGTTTTGGCTATTGCGTACATTAGTTTACTGTGGAGCCATCCCTTCCTGAACTAAGACAAAAATCTGTGAGCTGGAGGCTAAAAAAAATGTGAGCTGGCTCACACTGACTCAGCTTAGAGGGAACACTGCCGGTGAGGTAGGTGGGGCTGAGAGAGAGCTCTGAGAGAGCCGTGACTCAGAAATTTGGGGGTGGGGCCATGGTTTGAGAGACACAGGAGGGACTTGGCAGGGTATAATGCCGTAGAATCCATGGTCCAAACCAGCTCTTTCCCCCTGGGGAACTGATACTTGGAGATCAATTGCAATTCCTGGAGATCTACGGACCCCACCTGGAGGTTGGTAACCCTACCTCTGTGCAGTCCCATAGAGGAAATTGTGTGTGCATGGGCCAGCCATATGTGTGCAGTTCTCAATATGGGACACTGCACACCTGAAGAGTGGCCGTTATTGGTTAAGAACATGAGAAAAGCTGTGCTGGATCAGCCCAAGGGCCCCTGCAGTCCAACACTCTATGTCACACAGTGCC
>NW_015247511.1:0-540 GCF_001447785.1 Gekko japonicus | reverse complement strand
TTTTTCTACGAAACGACCCCTGGCGGTGCCTACCCGTTAGACAAACACATTTATATTAACAATAGAAATCCTGGGAGCCAGATGAATGTTTTAAGCTGAACTCTCTTTATAATATCTCCGCCCACCCTCCCCAGTGTTTTCTACTGTTAGTACAAATGTGTTTGTCTAATAAGTATAAACTCCACTATATCTGTGGAAGTGAGCGCTGACTCACAAAAGCTTCCGCTGAAATACATTTTATTAGTCTCCAAAGTGCCATCAGGCTCCTGTTTTACTTAGAAGAGTAAAAGTGCCTAGTGGGTTCAACCAGACCATCTTGGCACTTGGGGCAGCTGGTACTTCAGGCAGGAAAGAGCGAACGGAACCGATGGTTTAGGGGGGGTGCCAAGGGACCAGAAAAGCGGGTTGCCAAAAGGGAGGCAAATGTTTTGCTGGTGAAGAAGAGAAGGCTGGCAAGATTCCTGGGCTCGATTCCAACAGGCAATGCATGGGTTAAGGGGAGGCCTCACAGCCAAGGAGTATTAAGGGGGAAACTAGAGC
>NW_015247510.1:0-540 GCF_001447785.1 Gekko japonicus | reverse complement strand
TAAACTGCTTTGGGGAGAAAAGCAGGGTAGAAGTATCCAAGTAAATAGATACATTTTCAGATGGCAATCATCTGACTCTTGTGATTTATTTACTTCAATGACTTTTTAGCCATTCTTCCTCTTAAGGGACTCAATGAATTATAGGCAGGAAGGTGATTTGAATGTGTTAAAGATGCATGGTATCAATGTTTAAATTAAATTATGTTGTTACCAGGCTTGGGTTCCAGCTGTCCTGGAAGAAAAGGTTTTGTTTTATTTCATTTATATATATATATATAAATGAAATAAAACAAAACCTTTTCTTCCAGGACAGCTGGAACCCAAGCCTGGTAACAACATAATTTAATTTAAACATTGATACCATGCATCTTTAACACATTCAAATCACCTTCCTGCCTATAATTCATTGAGTCCCTTAAGAGGAAGAATGGCTAAAAAGTCATTGAAGTAAATAAATCACAAGAGTCAGATGATTGCCATCTGAAAATGTATCTATTTACTTGGATACTTCTACCCTGCTTTTCTCCCCAAAGCAGTTTA
>NW_015247509.1:0-540 GCF_001447785.1 Gekko japonicus | reverse complement strand
TTGTGTCTCGAAGGGGAAATAACTTCATAATGAAATTGCAGGTGATAAGAAAATAACCACACCAACTTGGTCTTCCAAGAACAAGGCTGGCTCCAAGAACACTCCTAATTATTTAACTTAACTTGATAACGAGTTTCACCCAATCAGAAATGGGCGTATCAATCTTTTCTTCTACATCAGTCTGTAATCAAGTGTTATCAGTGCAAGAATAGTGCTTCTGGATTGTTACATATCTGAATGTAAAATGTATTTGGAAGTATATTAACTCTGATTGTTTTTAAAACTTTCAGGTAGGACAGTTGATCATTGCATTGCCTGAAAAATGCTTGCTCACCACTGATACTGTACTTAACAGCTACCTCGGAGAATATATTATAAAGTAAATTGGTCTCTCTCTTACTAAAACCTTGTATTTGTTGAGTTTTGTGTTTGGAGCCCACTGTGTGTGTCTTTCTTTATGTGAATGATTACCATTGCTTTCAGTAGAACCAAACAGAGAGGAGAGTTTATGAAAGGTGCATCTTTTGCTTAGGTGCTACT
>NW_015247508.1:0-540 GCF_001447785.1 Gekko japonicus | reverse complement strand
CAGACTCACATGGCTACCCGTCTTGATCTATTCAGGCCTGGATGTGAAACGTGAACCCTTTTTGGCCAGAACTCCCAGCTCTGCCTTGCCCCGCCCTGGGCTGACTAAGCCGAGTGCATCATAACACCGTCTTCTCCTTTGTTTCCCAAAGAACCTAAGAAGGACCATTAAGTATGCAAAGCACTTCCTAACACTTCGATCTTGCTGTACAAAACTTGCAACATGTCTACGAGGTAGGTAGGTCAATAGCATTGCCAATCTGTTACCATTCCCTTTCTGTCACCGATAGGGAACTGAAACTAAGATGAGTTGCCACACGGGGCGATACAAGACGGCGGTCTTGCTCAAGGCTGGAGGTGAGGCGAGGGCGCCCTGGATTCACTTGCCAGGCACCTGTCACGAGTTGGCACTTTAATTGAACATCCTCTATATCTTCATTCATTAGATCACCTGTAGTGGAAATTGATCGAGCTTTCACTTGCCACACCTGGTTTTAGATTAGTTTCAGGTGGATTCGAACATCTCAGATCAGGGAGCTGG
>NW_015247507.1:0-540 GCF_001447785.1 Gekko japonicus | reverse complement strand
AAAAAAAAAAAAAAACACCTCCACCCTTCTTCTCAATTAAAGCTGTGCTGTCTTTAGATAGCTACCAATTTTGTTTAAAACCAAGTTGTCAGTTCAGTGTAAGTCACAAAGAAGGGATGCAACAAAACTTATACAAAAAGGTTTTCTTTCAGAGACGGAACAACGTCTTCACCATTAGTGACTCCAGGCAGGAGGACTGTTTATTGCTGTAATGTTGGGTTCGCGCTGCGTGGAATTTATTTGCTATGCCAAAAAGCAGATCAGTCTGGATGTCCTTCTCCTAATGCTCTTGGTTGAGGTAAATTAAAGCCTTCTCAGCTTTGGCAGGGTCCAGTAACGATAATTTCTTTCAAGCGGCAATTAGTTGCCTGTAAATCCAATTGCATGAGTTGTGTTTATGACTGGCTTCTAGCCTAGACACCTCGACTAAAAGGTTTCGCCTTGTTCTTCTCCCTTGCCTTTTTGTTGAGAGAAGCTGCACAGATGAAATGCCCTCTGCACAGCTTCCACAGCATCCCGCGCCACCGTCTGATGTCGGGA
>NW_015247506.1:0-540 GCF_001447785.1 Gekko japonicus | reverse complement strand
GCCTGATCCAACATGGCTTGTCTTATGTTATCTTATGTTTTTATGTTCAAAAACCATGCTACTGCTTAGGTGACAAAGTACATATGGATCAAGGATCTGTAATTTTTCACTTCTTCTGGGCATTCTTTAACATTACACAGTTTTGCAATGATTCCGGTTCGACTTTATGATTCAAGTGTCTTTTATGATTTCTCCATCCTGGGAACAAAACTGTGGTTGTCCCTTTCCTTGATCCTATTAACAAAATGTAATAGAAGTTTTGGGAATAAGACTGCTTTCACGTCAACACTGTATAGCTGGCATATAAATCCCATAAAAGAAGCAAATCAATACAGGGAACTAGCTGAAGAATATAGACAGGGTTTTTTTTTAAATACAGATGTGTACATTCCTAATTTAGAGATGAAGCTTATACCAAACACATTATCTAGTACTGCCAACCTCTAGGTAGGAGTTCTCCTGGAATTCCAGCCAATCTACAGACTACAGATATCAGTTCCCCTGTCGGTAATGTTAAATCCTGGGTTCTAGACACATTGC
>NW_015247505.1:0-540 GCF_001447785.1 Gekko japonicus | reverse complement strand
AAAACAGGAGTCCAGAGGCACCTTAAAGAGTGACAAACTTTGTTTCCAGCAGGCTGCCCATGTCCTCCAACTCATGAAACCTTTTGCTGCAAAGAAAAACGTGTTTGGCTTTGAAGTGTCATAGGACTCCCATTTTATTTTGCTGTTGCACACTAATGCTGCTTCCCATCTGGATTTCCAAAAACACTGCCAGCCAACAACTGTTGCTGGTTCCAATCCCTATGCTTCTAGAGGTCATGAAACTTTCAGATTGTTCCCCTTCATCCAATCTCTTCAGCACAGTCCAGAAGCAGAGGAGGATCCAATGATCTCATATAAACAGATTGTCAGGGCAGAAGAGAAGCTTTGACTGCCCCTTGGTAACAGGCTCCTCAAGGGCAGGATCTCTCTGCTGCAGGTACAGATCAGGTGGTTACCTCAGCACACCCTCCAACACCCAATACAGGATGATTGGGGGAGGGGGGGATCCCATTTCTGTGTACAGATCGATCTGCACTAGTTCAAACGGTGTGCTTGATCAAGACTCAAAATTACAAGAAA
>NW_015247504.1:0-540 GCF_001447785.1 Gekko japonicus | reverse complement strand
GAAATGACCTCTGATAGAATGATTTTGGTCGAGGGGAAACCCAGGGAAATCCTTGTGGGGAGGCAGGGCAGGCGTCTGGGTCTCAGCTGCCCTGCCCAGAGAGAGCAAATTTTTCACTATTGTTTCAAGGGTTCACGTTTTGGAAAGCCACCTCTCTCTCCTGACAGGGTACAGACTGTGAAATACGAACGCTGCTTGCGTCAGTCTGTGTATCACACACACACACCCCACTTCCGTCGGTCTAATTAGCACAGATTCAGTCTCAAATAAATTGTCAGGCAGAGAATGAGCAGAGTTTGGATGCGTATCAAAAGGGGGGGGGTTCTTGGCTTCATAAATGCAAGCACGTTTTAACCACAGCCAAAGTACAAAGCTAGAGAAACATGCAGCAATGAAAGCCAATTTGTTTCTCACAGCACATGCAGTCAAGATAGGCATCTAAGGGCATATCTGCACTGCAAGTATATGTGGGTATTTTACCCGTTTAACTTGCGTGACCTCTCCCAAAAGAATCCTGGGAACTGTAGTTTGAAAAAGGCG
>NW_015247503.1:0-540 GCF_001447785.1 Gekko japonicus | reverse complement strand
TATACATATTTCTTAGCATAGCTGGCAGGCAAGTGCTGTCATGTTTTCGTATTCTGTATCTTATTAGCTTCTTTGTCTTAGTGATTATATATTCAGGAATTTATTTGGCTAGAGCTAGGAATCACAAGATTTCAGCTACTGATTTTTCACAGTCGAAATGCACAACATAGATAAAATATAGCTTAATACCAAGGATACTTCAAAAATCAGATTAACAAGTCACTGAATATGAACATACCTCTGATGGCAACTGTGTTAAAAAGTTATGATCTGCAGCAAAGGTCCTTATATTACAGAGCTGTCCAATAGATGAAGGCAAAGCTTCAATTTCATTGAAGCTACAGTCCAGTTCTTCAACAGATGTTAAACTGAATAAAAATGAATGCATTAAAAAACAAGCACAGCTGAACTGGCATGATTTTAAAATCAAATACAGAAATTGCCAATGGGCTCAGTTCATAAGACAAAGTGCAAATAAATGCTAAACAGAAAGCCTAGAACAAACAGAGCTAATGTAGAACCCTTCTAAATACAGACCAA
>NW_015247502.1:0-540 GCF_001447785.1 Gekko japonicus | reverse complement strand
TTGGCTGGGAGGGCGGGATATAAATTTAAATTAATTAAAATAATAAATAAATATGGTCACTGGGTGGTGCCCAGTTCATAAAAGGCCTGGGGGTTGACTTGGGAAGGTCCCCCTGAAACTGGTTTTGTGGTCAGTACCTGTCGTTCTTCGATGTCTCCCCCCCCCCTATTTTCTGTTCCAGGTTTGCTTTCCCTGCAAGATTTGTTTACAATTTGTCTACAGCCCTAATTAAAGCTTAATTTCCCCTAAGAACAACAAGAGTTCTGAGAACTGTGTCGTCTTACTTGGAAGGTAAATATTGATCAGTTGCTCATGTCTTGGTGGCATCCTTCACGACATTAAATACACAGAGAAGTGTTAACTGCGTGGCCACTGAGCTTCCTTCCCGTGGGTTGCGAGCTGTCATTCAGTGGGACTCAGGAGAGCCCCTCTCTGCCCGCATTTGGGGTGCTCTGGGGGCAGCGTATCTTCATGCCGCTGCATAGATTCAGTGACTCCTTCTGGTTCCCGTCCTGTGAGGCCCTAGTCAGCTTGGAATAG
>NW_015247501.1:0-540 GCF_001447785.1 Gekko japonicus | reverse complement strand
TGGGAGATCACAATGAAAGAACTCATGGATTTCTTTAGCATTTCATGGTTTTTTGATTTACAATTTCAACTGGAACGAATTTTGAAGGGTCAAAAAAATTCCCGGTGGTTAAAAATGGCTTGACTTTCTTCTCCTGAGAGTATGAATCAATAGCAAAAGCAGAAGCATAGCTGTCATAAAGTGTCAGTCATTTATGATATTGTAAAATGGTTTATCAAAATAAAATTAAAAATTAAAAACAAAAAGTGTCAGTCAAATATATTGTTAAACATGAATTTGATGTTAAAAACAAGCCATGCATTTAGGCAACAAATGGACCCAATCCTGTGAGCGGATATTGCTTAAAATTCTTAGGTTAAGTGGCCTCAAGACTAAAGGGTCAAACTAGATGAGACCTGGGAAATCTACAGTTATCTCTTCCCAGCAGTAAATTGCAGCCACACACATCCTGGATTCAAACTGGGGTCATGGAAGGAAGTGGGAGTTGGTGTAAACTTCCCCTTCCTACATAGTGTCATGTATCCAAACCTATACACATGC
>NW_015247500.1:0-540 GCF_001447785.1 Gekko japonicus | reverse complement strand
AGCAGGGTATAAGAACCAACTCTTCTTCTCATCTCCTAAGTGAGGAATCTTTTCCTCTGGAGCAAGATCCCGTCCTTAGAAGGAGGGAATGGTAAGATCCAACACAATTTGTTTTAAACAATACTGTCATGTACTCCAGCTATCCTTATTTACCAGAACATTCCTGATTGAATGGTACTTGCAAATCATGGTCTGTAATTTGTCCTTATTTTTTCTTTTGGTGAGGATTTGGGGGTACTTTTAAAAAATATTAATGTGCTTACTTGTGTTTTGATTTCTTGATCTCTGGAAAATCCTATGGGTCTCAAGCAGCTAAATTTTTCCCATGGGATTGACTGACTCCAGAGCACATGCATTTAAACACAAGCCCATGAACATATGTTGCAGCTGGTGGTAAAGTTTTATGGGACAGGCTACTGCAGAGAAAATTACTTCAGAATGCAGTAGGCAAGGAAAGGTTTGGCTAGCACCTAATAGTTGGGAGGGAGGGGTCTTTGGGTGGAAAAGAAGGTATGTTAAGAGCAAGTAAGGTCCCTGCCA
>NW_015247499.1:0-540 GCF_001447785.1 Gekko japonicus | reverse complement strand
AGACCTTTGAGAGTAATAGCCATGTCAAAGAAAACACAAACTATTTTCTGGTTTGGAAGTAAGTTTGTGTGAATGGATGTTTTAATGTTTTGAAGCTGAAAAATGAGCACACGTGTTGATAGATAAAGGGAGTCCCCATTGTTATATGTATAAGCTACTTTCTGATGGCAAGAACACTTTCAACCACAGTTATTGCCCTTGTGAACCTGACTGTGGGAGAATTGCCTGTATTGTGAGTTACGACCCTGAGCCAAAGGTCTTTTTGGCCGCAGCTTCAACAGAAAGGGCTATTGTGGAGAGATCCCTACTGCAGAGACATAAGCACCTTATTTTTCAACTGAAAGTCTACTTTCTTGTTTGATGTATACCTTTCTTCTTTTGCCTTTCTAGCTTCTACCATGCCTCCTATTAGTATAGTGGGTATCTTGTACGGGGATATTCTGGGCTGAAAAGGGAGGGAGGAAAGAACTGAAGTGGGTTCCAACATACAAGCTATTCAGAAAAGCTGTGATTCTTTTTTGAAAACTGAACCCAAAACTA
>NW_015247498.1:0-540 GCF_001447785.1 Gekko japonicus | reverse complement strand
AGCAAGGAGGAGCATGGTATAACTCGGCAATGTCTGCCTTTGACCTGCTGGTTTGTGCGATGTGCAGCCAAGTAAGGAACAAGATGGTGGCACCTCCTTTTTTCCATCTGGCTCTGTGGCCCTTTATGAGGTGAGGGAAGTGCAGTCACAGGAAGGGGTGTGACCCTTTTCTAGGACCTTTTTTGACCTCTTCCCTGGCATCTACCAGCGTGCTTAACAGAGTCTGCATCTCAAATCCCAGAGAAAAGCAAAAGTGAACTCAATCCATAATGATGTCACAGTGAGCTTCACCACACAGTTGCTGTGAGGTAATGAGATTCTTGTGTTCCGTTTGTTACATAAGATACATATAAGCATACTGGCACATCTTTCTAGCATTTGCTTTATGTGACGAGCAGAAGCAAAATCAGAAGCTTGGCCATGGTAGTATTGATTTTTTTTTTAATCTTGCAGATGCTCATATCTATTTGGGTAAAAAAAAAATACTGGGCTGAATCCAAAGTAAATTAACAATTTCCACTGATTCCCCCTTCCCATTTC
>NW_015247497.1:0-540 GCF_001447785.1 Gekko japonicus | reverse complement strand
GTACTGATCCTGCTTAGCTTCTGAGATCAAACAACACTCGGGTAAACCATGCCGCCTCCCTCCCTGACTTATATTACTACATCGTCTGTCCTAACACAGGAAGATACATCTAACATAGTTTAAATGCCTTTAGTTACAGTGATTTATTCATGGGAAAACAGTTTGATTTCCCCATATTGTAGTAAGTTTAGTAACTATATTTGCATGGTCTATTATAGAGAAATATAGAAGAGTAGAAATGTCTGGAAATATAACATATATTACAATAAAATTAATATGTAAATGTAAAGTCACCCACTTGTTACACACAAAACATATTGTGGTGCTCAAAACCTGACTCTGTGACCCCTGAAACTTCTGAATTGTCATCATATATACTCCCAAGTAAGCTATTAAAAGGTTAAACATGAAGTACAATCCCAAAATACTGTCATTTTCCATACCCACCACATTGGACTCTTTTTCAGATTTGGCTGCTTGTGAGATGCAGTTAGCCTTCCCCCATAGCTAACACAATACATGACTAAATGAAGATGGGCA
>NW_015247496.1:0-540 GCF_001447785.1 Gekko japonicus | reverse complement strand
ACACACACACACATTTGAGGCAGAAGACTACAACATGTATCCTAGGAAGGACTGTTGGAATGGAATTGACCCTATTTCCAAAGGTGATATAAGAATGCAAACCCAAAATCCTGTGACCTTTCCAGGTGCCCACAGGACATGAGAATGGCAGCGCTGTTGAGGCGATGGGCCCTTTTGTCCGTCTTGGGGGCATTGAAGCACATTCTGACCTGTTGTGTGAATGGGGGTGCAAAAGCACTCTGATCTTTGTGATAAGTTTTACTGCCAAAGGCACAGAGGTGCCCTGGTTTTGGGGAGGGCCTAAAGAACATCTGATGTCAGAAGGGCTCTTGAGCCGGCAGCAAATTCCAAAAACCTCAAGTGAGCCAGGGCCCTCAGGAAGGTCCCCCCCAAAAAAATTAACCTACATTCCACCCAGTCTGCTAAAGAACTGATCCAGGGATTCATTGGAACCAAGGCACAGCCCTGGAATACATGCATTGGAGAGTGCCCCAGAGTGAGAAGGAGAGGAGCTGTGGCTCAGTAGAAGAGCCTCTGCTT
>NW_015247495.1:0-540 GCF_001447785.1 Gekko japonicus | reverse complement strand
CCATGACAGGGATTTCCAAAGTGAAGGTCTCAAGCAGAAATCAATTATGCAGTGGTAAAAAGAAAAAAAGAAGAAGAGATGTGTATGAAGGTGTGTTCCACATCTGTTTCTACTTGATGAACTAAATCTGACGGTCCGCATTTATAAGATGTGCTTGAATTTGGTTTAAACTGACTTGTCCAGCAAGTGTCAAGACTGCCATTTCTGTTAGAGACAGTTTTCGGAACAGTTACTGATTGGATGTTGAGTACTCCTTCAGGGAAAGAACATGGATGTGTCAAGAAGTCTAATAGCTCATTTGTTGAACACCTTCCCCCAATTGGCTTTATCTCTTCTCCATCCTTTTGCAGGATGTCTGAATGTTTCTTGAAATTCACAGTAAAATCCCCAGACAGTACTCATTTTCTATTCTTCTTTCCCAGAAATTAGGCTATGTGAATATTTTTCTATTTATCTTTATTTACTTTATTTGTATCCCCCCTTTCTCCTGAATAAGCACCCAGATCACCTCACATTGTTCTCCTCTCCTTTGTTTTATCC
>NW_015247494.1:0-540 GCF_001447785.1 Gekko japonicus | reverse complement strand
GCTGTCTCTCTCGTCGACCGCACACACACAAGACCTGGGACCTGCTCTCGGGACAGCGCTACAGAGACTCACCCTTGGCATTGAAGCCCCGGCACTGCCTCAGGGGGTCTCCGTGTTTGATATCCTGGCGCCGACTCCTCCTGCACAGGAATAAGAGACCACGTTTAGTCCTTTCCCACCAGAGAGCCCCTTCCCCAGTCCCAAAGTGAGGGTTATTTGGGGGGTGGGGCGGGGTTTAATAGCAACACCACTTGGTCCCTGAGGTCGTCATCCGATTTTACTGCCTCGGCGTGGGTCACAGTGACCCGCGCAGAAACCGTAAAACAAAAAGCCCGGAGACCTTCATAAAACAGCAAACAGCCATTACGACACTTGAGGGGAATCCAACGCATCGGCCTCTTTCAGAGAGAGACAGACCGGCCTTTGTATGGCTGAAGTCACTTTTTACGTCTTCCCGTTCCACCTCGATTAGTGTCTCGCAAGGGTCAGTTCCCCTGCGGCTTCTTTCTGACGCGGTTGTTCCCTTAGATCAGGGGTCTG
>NW_015247493.1:0-540 GCF_001447785.1 Gekko japonicus | reverse complement strand
TAAAGGTGCCACTAGACTTGAACTTTGTTGTAATAATTATATGTTATCTAGCTGGCAAGACAACAAAAAAGACCTTAACAGTACAATACCTAAACCCAAGCAGAAAATTATAGAAAGCTGAAATCATCACCTAAATTGTATAAGACCAAGAAAATGGAAAGATAAGCTCAGTTAAAATGGAAAAAACAACAACCCAGGAGACAATAAATCAAAGAGAAAAAGACAGACAGTTAATATAGATCGATTCCCCCCCCCAGAGAATGTAACTGAACTGCAAGCAACTATGCAATGAAACAAGTGACAGAAAAGGCCACCAGGGTGCTAGGAAGAAAAGAAGCCAGATGGATATTTCTTGTGCAGATCATTTGAACAGCCTTGACATTTTAAAGGTTATGACACCCTGGCAAGTGGATTATAGAACAGCAGTGTGTTGGGGTCAGGGTATGAATTCTAATGGCATCCTATGCCTTGTGCTTGCCAAACCAGTAATGCCTCTGTTTCCCTAGGATTCTGGCAACTGTTTACTTTGCAGTGCAGTTG
>NW_015247492.1:0-540 GCF_001447785.1 Gekko japonicus | reverse complement strand
TGGCCAGCTTTCTCCACAACCATTGGGGGCAGTGGTTCTCAGCCAGGTGTTTGAAACCATGGTCCTCCAGTACCTTGCCTCTCTGGCCATTCACCTGGTGGCTGTCTCATGTTATAGCAAGGCCCACGGCTACTCCAAGCTCTACTGCTCCTTTGGTGCTCATGTGTGGCTCCATGAGATTTGTGACACCAATGGCTCCATGGGATTTATTATGCACTGGCTGCAGCTGCAGGAGCTTTGGTGGGAGCTGGGCAGTATCCGTCTGGCTCTTGTGGTTTCAGCCATTGGGGTGAATCTATTTGGGAGGGGGAGGCTGCACCTGCATGCCTGCCTCCCTGGATAGGGACCCCCTTAAGGGGTCTTGGAGGCTGAGCCCTGCAGTGGCAGACCTAGCTCAGGGGCTGTTGCTTGGCTCCACTCCTATGTGGTAAGGGAACCATGGAGAGACTTGCACCCATGGAGGTCCACTGGCTATGTTTCCTATGCTGCCTGGCTATGTTTCCTATGCTGCGCCAATGCACCATCAGCTGTAGTCAATAA
>NW_015247491.1:0-540 GCF_001447785.1 Gekko japonicus | reverse complement strand
CCCCCCCGTGAGAGGACAGAACACAGCATTCTTTTCCCGCAGTTATGGATTATATACCCTGTGAAACCTCAACAGCTGGAATAGAGGATTTCAGGGAGTGGAGGCCTTTCATCGAATGAGATTACCAGTATGGGGCCTTGTGCAATTTTCCCTGCAATTTATGACCTCAAGAGATTTCAAACAATGCAAGGGCTAAGGCCTAGTATAGGTATAACGTTTCTGGAATCTACTAACCACGGTTAGGTGTTTGGGGTGCCCCAGGGGCTCGTGAACTGCTTTCCCTTTCTTGCAAGTCCTCATGCCCTCTCTTTACAGTCAGTATTTAGCAACAGGTAGTGCTTAGTGAGTATTACCTCACACCAGAGTTTGTAATTCTGGTTCTAACCATAATTGCAAACTATGGTTTGTAGCTTACCACGTTCAGCATTAGGACTGGTGGAAGTATAGTTTGGGTCACCACTGGGGAGAACAGTGATGTATACACGAAGCAAACAAATAAATAGTGGTGGCAGTCACACGCACAAGATAAAGCGCGGGGGG
>NW_015247490.1:0-540 GCF_001447785.1 Gekko japonicus | reverse complement strand
AACCAGGGCCAACCTTACTTAGCTTCTGAATCTGATTAAACCTGGGCTGTCTAGGTCAGGGCACAGTTCTATGGCTTTGAGCTAATACTTTATTGTTAACCAGTTGTATTACTTTGACCTAATACCCAATTAAAGTTTATGTTCACCCAAGTTCTGTTCATACCATGTGGCTAGTCCAGAGAAAGAAGCTTAAAGAGAAGAGACAGGCAGAAGGGTTGCCAAAAAAGGGACCAGAAGATGCAAATGGTTGAATAGGGAAGGATTTTTCAAGATAGGAAGGGAAAGCACCCCTAGCCAGGTGGAGATGGCATGAGAGAAGTTGGCTAGCTGTAGGGCTAACTGGCCAAGAATGGGGAGGGGGGAATGTAACAAATGGGAGCAGATATTGAGGGTTAAGTCACGAAGGGAAGTAGAATGGGAAAAAGAAAAACATACTGTATCTGTCTCAACAAGGAAGTCTGGTGTCTTTGTGTTAATAGTCATAGTACAGAGCAGAGGTCGATTTGGGGGTTCGCGGGGGATTGCTGTTCCCCCGGGTGA
>NW_015247489.1:0-540 GCF_001447785.1 Gekko japonicus | reverse complement strand
AGCAACCGGTTTTCCACAGGCTGCCTCCGAAATGCTTCGGTGTGATCGTGCTGGCACGCCGCTTTTCCCTCCGGCCCCTCGTTGATGCAGAGGGAAGGTACCGTAGCATGCCGCTGACGCATGGGATCATGTGTTAAATTGCACCACCACAAATGGCCACACATCCACTCCGCGTTATCCAGCCCGTGTTACCGGGGCCAGAGTTGTGGTTGTAAAGTGCACAGGGTTGTGACAAGTCGCTACCACAATCTGCATTTTCCTAGGTAAGATTTATATACACATTCCTTAAGAAGCCTGATTTACAGCCATCGGCTCGGAGGTGCTCCTGCACTTAGAACTGCTATCATTAAGTAGCCGATGCCGAGCCAAGAGGGGAGCACTCTGTATGCATGTTCTTAAGTCTTGCTGGAGCTTTTCCCTTCGCTGTTCAATTAAGGTGGCGGGGGGGGGCGATTACTTTTCTACAGCTTTGCTTCTTCGGCTACTCCAGAGCTGTGTGGGTTGGTCAAGATCAGCTGCTGGCAATGAATCTTGAGGCTT
>NW_015247488.1:0-540 GCF_001447785.1 Gekko japonicus | reverse complement strand
CTTCTTCTTCTTCTTCTTCTTCTGAAAATACTCGCAATACTATCAGCCAGTTGTTTGGCAGGAAGTGTCCCATAACTTGGTGATATAAGGCTGAGTAGGTCTTCCAAATGTTGCACTGCTGAGTTTCTGGTCTTGAGGCAGAGAGCATAACAATTTTGTTCCATTCTGTAAAAAACTCCAGAGGGGGTCACAGAAGCCAGGAGGGCTCCTGAGATTCATTCCTTGCCTGGAAGCATGCATGGGGATGTTCCACGTTAGCAAGACGCCCGTTTCCGAGGAGTGAAAGTCTCCAGTTTAAATCTCCCTCCGGCCATGGGCTTTCGAGGTAACTCTCAGTTGCATCACAATGCGCATTACAAAGAGCTTTGTGACCCTGTGAACCTGCTCTGACTGTGGCTTGTGAACAAATCCAGCAGCAGCAATAGCAATAGAGGGCAGGCGATGAAGAAGTGAAAGAAAACAGCCTCCCGTTGTATATTATTGTAAAGCTCCTTGAACCATGGGGAAAGGGAGGGTATGCATGCTTTTAGAAATAAAAAA
>NW_015247487.1:0-540 GCF_001447785.1 Gekko japonicus | reverse complement strand
GCAAACAAGGGACACAGTGTTTTAACTAGGGATTGGTGGCAGAAAACAGGGGTTGTTCCTGATGAATAGGACCGGCTGAAGTCCTTACAGTTTGGTACAACTCTATTGTGAAGATGCAGGAAATACGATTGCCTTATGAAATGAAATGGCTCCGTGCAGACTTGAAGTCAACAGTACCAAATCCTGGCCACTGAACCTCAATCTGCCCACTTGATACTTGCACAAAAAACTTTCTATTTGTCCTACCAGTTAAGCTTGTTTTGGGGTCTAGTTTCAGTCCGATTGCCACCAGCCATCACGGATTGCAAACACTAACTTTGAGTCGAACCCTTCTCTTGACAGAGAAGTCTGCGTTCCAAAGTAGTCGCCAGATAATTTGTTTAAAAAAAAAGGAAGGCAGATCTTATCATTGACGGTATGACTACGTGCTGGCAGATTTCTCAACACCCACGAGATGCAGTTCTCTTTTGGAGTCGGACCGCTGTGTTACAATGTATTATGGTTAGTGGAATAAAACATGTAGTTCTTCTCAGCACATTC
>NW_015247486.1:0-540 GCF_001447785.1 Gekko japonicus | reverse complement strand
AACGATAGGTTGGGATAGACTCACCCTGACCTTGGTCTTGGCGTTGTCGTAGGCTTTTTCCTTGAGTCATTCCTTCCGTTGCCATCTCTGCCTTTTCTGCCATCGTCTCCGTTGTCATCCCTGTTGTTGCCTGTACAGTTTCTCCCCTCTCTGCTATCATCTCAATTGTCATCTCTACTGTTTTCTCTTTCCTATCATGCCGTTTCCGTCTTTTAGCAGGATAGATCTCTGGTGAAGAGTCAGTCAAGTCCTCTACCCTAACGGCCGTTGGCGTTGTAGGGTAGCTCAATGGACCCTCATAATGAAGGTGATGATCTTTCAGCTCCTGCGTTCCTGCATCCACATCCTGGGACTGCCCCTTCTCTTGATCTACATATTGCTCAGGTGAAAGAGCTAAATCACTGATGTTAACATTCAGCCTTGTAAGATCTACCTTCAAATTTTCTAATATTTGTTGTAACTGAGTCACCCTTTGCTCTGTAGTCTCCACCAAAGTACTTAATTGGTTCCTTTCACTTATCAATTGCTGCATAACTAAAG
>NW_015247485.1:0-540 GCF_001447785.1 Gekko japonicus | reverse complement strand
AAATAAATGATGGTCCAACCCATGAAACCCACATCACTGGGCCCAATGAGTGGTCCACAAGCACAAAACGGAGCAGCGCTGGGGGAAGCTAAGCATATGCCTGTCTAATCGTTGCTGGAAGACAAAAATTTATTGCTGATACTCATCTTTTTCCTTTTATACAATACAGATGGAATAACAAAGCCGACTAAATTATATGCTGCTCAGCCCTGTTCCTATCTGCGCACTTCTTCTCGACCTAATCAATCTTTCATTCAGCTTAAAGCTGATTGCGTACGAGGAAAAAGTGGAGTCTGATTAAGCCCTGGGCTGCATTCTGATGCCACAGACAAATTGGCATTTGTGATGGGCACAAAAAATGGTTTATGGCCAAGCCTGGGCACTCCCTGCCTCCACCTCTGCTTGTGTAGGGATCAAAAAATTGAAGACTTTTTTGCTTCTGAGACCCTTTGGCTTACCTCCAATTTGTTATGACTTCAAGAATCTGGAGTTAAGCTGGAAGATAAAACGTCTCTCTTTTTTTAGCCCTTTCCCACAGCA
>NW_015247484.1:0-540 GCF_001447785.1 Gekko japonicus | reverse complement strand
GCATCAGTGTTCCAAGTAAAAATTGGGTTTATTTGGGTACCTTTGGTACAGATATAAGGGTCGGAGGTGTGGCTCATACTTAGAGGGCATGCGCTGCATGCTGATGGTTCAAAATTCAGTCTCCACTTGAAAGGATTTGGCCTGCCTTGGAGAGCCACTAGCAGTGGCCATAGAGAGGAGTAAGCTTAGTGATCAAAGGCAGTTTCGTATGTCAGACTGACCCCCTTCCTTGTTGAGCTGAGGTTCTCAAGCATTAGCTCACCAGGTCTTCTCAAGGGAACAAAATGGCCGACGGCTCCCTGGGTTTAACTGTGAGGCGAGTCATAGAACCCTGAACATAAACTAGAATGTGGATCTAGCAGATGGAGGCCTGAATTCGAGAGTGCAGTGATCTCCTTATTTCACAAACACCCATGTCCCCAACCATTTGTAGGGGTTCACCTGACAGCCTTTAGTGTTAAAATGGTTTCAATTACTCCTAGCAGGTACAGCAATAGCCTCCAGCTTTCCCATGGACCAGTTGTCAGCACCTCAGTCTGG
>NW_015247483.1:0-540 GCF_001447785.1 Gekko japonicus | reverse complement strand
GATGGGGGTGGGGAGAGAGGTGCCAAACTTCTCTTTGTTGCTTACATAAAAACAATAATCTGAGAATATGCTTGATTGCCAGAAATGGGAATGCATTAAGAAAGCGAAAATTCTATAAAACAGCAATCATGACTGAAGAGTCTTACTGATGTTCATCACTTTTGAAAGTGAAACAGTGATGAGCACTTATCTTCTAAAGAAGTTAAGAGCAAGAATAATAAAAAGTGTCTTGCTACTAATAAAGTCATAGGGCCTATCTGACCGGTACCAATGAAACTTACAAGCACATTCTATATAGCTTTCCCAGTTTGCAATTGTTACAGTAGCTAGAAAGGACAATATAGTTTTCTGATGGAGACTGCATCTGAAGAGAGCTCTCTGACACATAAAACCTTCTACTAGAATAAATTTGGTTAGTCTTTAAGGGGCTACTATTTAATTTTGCTACAATAGACTACATGGCTATCCTGGAATTATTTTCTCTTTGATAACATATTGCAGTTTGAGTACTAGGAAAATGCAATATATCTTCAGCAAATG
>NW_015247482.1:0-540 GCF_001447785.1 Gekko japonicus | reverse complement strand
CATGCATGTTTTTGTCTTTAAAGGCATAGGAGCTTATCAGAAAAAGTGGTGTGTGCAGCTGATGATGTGAGTATATTTAATTATGCATGTATTCTGAATCTGGAGCAAACTAAGGGCCAGCTCCATTGTGGAATCAAGTGTACAGGATGTGATGTCCTTCTTTTCCTGGGAATTTGAATTCTTGAATACAGCTTTCCCAAAGTAGTTGACTCTCCTCCTTTCCACTCATGCCCTGGAGGCTGTTCAGCCCTGTTTGGAATATTAATGTTTCCCTGTTTTGCTCTTTTCTCACACAACATGGTTTTGGTTTATTTTGTGTTGTTGTACATCTGGTCTCTGAACAAGGTTCGAGCTTTCCTCTTGAGCAGTACCTGTGCATGGGGCTGTAGCTCTTTGATAGAGGATGCACTGAATTTATGTTTGGAAGCAGTGGTAGATTGGACTGATAAACTGAAACCCAGCCCAGGCAAAACTGTCCAAATTTGGTGAGTGTGACAACTTCAGCCTCCTCTTGAGAAGCAGGATCTGGCCACCATAATC
>NW_015247481.1:0-541 GCF_001447785.1 Gekko japonicus | reverse complement strand
AACACCTGTCTGCTGAGCCAGTCCGCCTGCACGTTTTCGGACCCCCTGATGTGCTCCGCTCGTAGCGATGCGATGTTTTTCTCTGACCAAACCAGGATCTTTGTGGCCTCCTTGTGTAGTCGACAGGAGCGGGATCCTCCTTGTTTGTTGATATGGGCCTTTGCTGCTATGTTGTCCGTCCTTACGAGGACATGTTGATTCTGTAGAAGGTGTGAGAAGTGGTTCAACGCCAGGAAGATTGCCCGTATCTCCAGAAGATTGATTGGAAGGGCCGATTCGAACTTGTTCCAAACTCCCTGGACTGGAATGTTTTCCAACGTGGCCCCCCATCCGGAAAGACTGGCATCTGTGAAGACTTCTCTGACCTGGTTGACTAAGTAAGGCTTCCCCGAAGTCATGTTGGGTATGTGCATCCACCATCGTAGACTGTGTTTGACCGCTAGCGGTACCAGTACATTCATTTGTCTTCGTAACATAATGTTGCGTTGGTGAGGGCGTAGAAACAGCTGCAGAGGTCTCGCATGCATTCTGCCCCACTGTA
>NW_015247480.1:0-541 GCF_001447785.1 Gekko japonicus | reverse complement strand
GACTTTCTTCTCAGTCTAGCTTTTCTATTGGCTGAGCAGAAGACAGTCAGGGAGAGGTGTGAGCCCGAAGTCTGCGGATCTGCAAGGAGGCATGGTTGTAGGAACGCGGGTTGTTTGCACTTTCCAACTGGATTTTACTGTGTGAACTGGCAGTGCCCTGAAAATCGTGTTGGGCTCTACCGATTGAATGATGGAGTGTGAGGACACAGCCCTGATGAACACCTCTTTGAACAGGTATTTGGTTTGTTGTAAATCCCAGATTGTTTGATTTCACACATATAATGAATTTCTGGAATAGAGATTCATTGTGGACATGGCAAACTTCTGTTATACTGTGATTTCCAATTCTTAAATTGTGTTTTCTTAGTGTATATGGCCTATGGGCTGTTAAACGGAAACTGTGGGTCTCTAAGGTGCTACTGGAGTCTACCACAGACCAAGACAGTTACGTTCTGAAATAAGTAGATCGATTGTGCATAACGTCTTGAGACCTGCCTTCCTCGCAGAAAGGTTTTTCCATCATGTAGAGGGCCATAACTGG
>NW_015247479.1:0-540 GCF_001447785.1 Gekko japonicus | reverse complement strand
GGCATCAGCAAGGGCAGGCATGACACACACCCAGATTTAAACTTACAGCTTGGGTCCTCCAGCCACAGAGTTTTCAGATGACACTTTGATGGTCTTACTCAATGCCTGGAAGCCCTCTATTTGCAAATTCTACCCCCATAAATGGCTCAGATTTAATGCATGGGTTTCAGTTAAGGGCTCTTTTCCCTTAACTGCCACCTCACCTGTTGTATTTGATTTCTTGTTTTCCCTAAGTAAATCTGGTTTGGTCCATGCTTCTATTAAAGTACATTTAGAACCCTTTTCAGCTTTTCACAACCTGGTAGAGGGCTTTTCTGTTTTCCCTCACCAAATCTCAAAACAGGTCCTCAGGGGCATTGCCAACCTTTACCCATATGCTTCCCCAATCATTCCCCAGTAGAGCTCTTTCCGGGTGCTGGCTCACCTAATGTTTACCCCTTTAAACCACTGGTCTTGTGTTCCACTGCCTTATTGTTTATAAAGGTTTGTTTTTTAGTGGCCATCACTTTCACTAGAAGGGTGGGTAAATTAGCTATACTA
>NW_015247478.1:0-540 GCF_001447785.1 Gekko japonicus | reverse complement strand
ACAAAAGTGTTTCTTTGTATGTTTAGGTAAGCCCTGAGAAGATGCCCTTAATTTTTTAAAAAAGAAGTTATTATATAAATATTTGCTTATTAAACATTATCTACATGAAATATATTTTACAAAATTGGGATACTGTAAAATATCTTAACCAATTCATCTTCTAAAAAGCAAAAGCTGTTTTACTAATAAGTCCAACACATAGCATTCCTCTGTTTTGGGAGTCTTGACAGTAATATTCAAGAACCTAAATTTGGAAACTAGCCGACAGTTTGATTTTCAGAGGATTCCCTTGTTTTTCTTTGCGTAGTACAAGTTAAAACAGTGATAGCAACTGATCCTGATAACCAACCATCTTTATTACTACGGGAAGGAAGAAATATGTGTTAACCACTAGAGGGTACTAGATGCAAAGTTAACGAATCAGAGGAACAAAAAAATCAGATCTGTATTATTTTTACTAGATAAAGTGCATCAGTGTTCATAGCTCATGACCATAGTGAGCCCAGACAGAAAACAAGTATAAAGAAAACAGTCGTGAGA
>NW_015247477.1:0-540 GCF_001447785.1 Gekko japonicus | reverse complement strand
TTTTCTACAAAAAGACCCCTGAGTCCACCACCATCTCTGGCCTTGAAGATAAGAGCTGTGTAGGCCAGGAGACCAATCAATAACACCTGGAAGATTTGGACTGGTCCCATTACCATTCTCATTAACCCTTTGCAGGGAGGATAGGGGTACTTTGTCTCACAGGATACAGCAAGCTTAATTTAACACAAACTGCCAGGGAGTGGGGGATGCTTTTTATATGTGTTAGATACACATTTGGAAATGTATGATCATTATCCAGTTACTATGATAGTATGGAATGCAACACATTGAACTTGTATTAATGATGTCTACTGAAGCACCCATTGAGAGTGTGCACAAAGGATTGGGTCCCCCCAATAATAGTGGTGTTGTCCTCTGGTGGAACGAACCTTCCATCTTTGCAAGAGGCTCTTCTACTGGAAGTCTCCTTACATTTCTGTTTCTAGCAGAAGTCTCCTGACATCTCTGTTAGGGGAATGAATCTGCAGAGTCCATGGTTCAGTGGGAGAGAGTCTGTTTTGCATGCAGAAGGGCCCAGGT
>NW_015247476.1:0-540 GCF_001447785.1 Gekko japonicus | reverse complement strand
GGAATTTCCTAACCCAGAGCTGGCAACCTAGTCCTTCAGCTCAGCACGGGAGTCTAGTAATAGACCCATACGGGCAGCCAGTCACGGACAAGGTGACTGTCATTCTTTTAAAGCACAATGGATTTAAGCAATTAACACACACAATAAACGAATTGGCGCACTATAGCAATAGCCACCCATAAATAGATGAGCTCCATGGCCAAAGGCTATCCGCTCCCACTGGAGGAATGGTGGCCCCTTGAAGTTCCTTTCCGATCTTGGTCATGTCAGTGTCACCTTCTCTGACTGACCGACTTTTGATGTTATCTCCTCTAGTTCTCCCCCAGGTCCTCCCTTGGAACCTCTCTTCCCTGCTCTGCCCCACTGATATTCTCTCTGGTTCTCCCGTTCTTCCTCTCACTTGTCAGAAGGGACACCGTAGCGCCTCTTGGAACCTGAGTGCAAGTCCTGTTGAAATGAAGGGGAAAGGCCATGTGGTGTGCTGGATTAGGTGTGGGGAGGCCTGGATTTGGATCTCCATCTGCCATGGGAGATTGCTGG
>NW_015247475.1:0-540 GCF_001447785.1 Gekko japonicus | reverse complement strand
ACTACAATACTACAGGGTCAGGGGATGGGGAAAACCTAAGACTAGAGTACAAAGACTGTGCTGCTGAGAAGCAGAATGGCCCCAGTGTTGTGTCAATGTGGGACTGGTGAGAAGAGAGTGAGGAGGTGCAGGCTGATGAGTAGTGTGGCATATGTGGGTCAGAAAGAAATATTGCAGTTCTCAGGAAGAATTTCCCCATAAAAAGCTTGTAGCCATGCTGATCCATATCAAAATGCAAAAACAAAATCTATGCAATAGATTTGGGGTCTGATTTTTACTATAAGGCCCCCTTACTTTTCAGTCCAGTGCTAGGGCTCTTCATAGTGAAAAATGTGTACACTACATATAGCCCAGCTCCTTTCATTAAGTTTTTTAAAAAGAGTAGTATTTTATACATCTTTTAAATATGGTACTGAAGGGCCCATTTCTTTTACTCATTTCACTTAACGTGAAAACTCCATGTGCTTACTATGTCTTTTAGCAAGACACTAGCTTTTTTTTTCAAGAAGCAACCATGTGTTTGTGTGTGTGTGTGTGTGT
>NW_015247474.1:0-540 GCF_001447785.1 Gekko japonicus | reverse complement strand
GATTAGAGCGGTATATAAATTGAATGTATCAATAAATATAAATAAATAAATAAACAGCAGTGTTTAGGAACCATCAGATATCTGCAGCTCATTCTTTAGCGTCAATGATAAGAAACTGAAAATACATAAAACAATGAGAACCACACTATGCTCTGACCTGTTTTTGCAGCATCTTTGTCACAGAAGAACAGCAGCTTCAGCCTGACTAGTTGTTCCTTGGTGGGAGAAGGGAAAAGGAAACATTTAGGCTCAGTTCCTTTTCCCCTTCCCACCACTGCGCATCTATGCTGCGAGTGACATTCTGCCAGATTTAGCAGGTGCACACAGAATATCTATTCACGCCTTTGCCAATATGTAGACACTGAATGATGAGACTGAACACCTGCATACTCATCCACTCTGCCTCTGGCCCTTACCTGGCTTAGTTTCTTCTCTGCATTGTAATACTTCCATATGACAATATGAAAATTGTGTGTGTGTGTGTTCATGGGCATGCATAAGACTGCATGTAACATGCAGGATGAAGGCAAGTAAAAGAAA
>NW_015247473.1:0-540 GCF_001447785.1 Gekko japonicus | reverse complement strand
CCTGCAGGAAATGACCCCTGCTGGTATCAAATATAACTGAGGACTGGACATATATTGCAGGAGTGTACAAAGCACATTCTTCCCAGCAACATGAGTAGGAAGTTGTGTGGCATAGACTCATTATGTCAGGTTGGCCTCACAGACAGTGTTACTATGACTCATTGCACTTTCCAGCAGTATGCTTTGCAGCAACTTTACTGCTGTTTTTGCAGCACTGTGATTCAGAAACAGATGCTTGGGTTTCTGTCAATAGCCAGTAGATGTTTAATCTCCAGAGGGTTGGGTTTGGGTTCCTCACCAGGTGTAACGGTCATATGTGGATTCTTCTCAGGGACCTGTACACAAAGAACAGGCTTCAGCTCCCACACCCCATGAATTTTTTCTGACTTGAAACAGTCTTGAGGAGGTTTTATGTGGCCCATTGGAGAGCCCCATGTGGGGAAAAAACCCCTTTTTCCAGACTCTAAATTATGCAATGGAATTTCCACATAGTTTGGGGGGACAGGAGTAAATTACTTTCTAGTTCAGGGGTGTCGAACT
>NW_015247472.1:0-540 GCF_001447785.1 Gekko japonicus | reverse complement strand
AACTCCTACAGACAAAGCTAGTGGTGTGTTTGTATGGAGGACAACTCGAGGTAGCTGCACATGTCATGTGATGGGGCATACCCACAGTAAAGTGTACCTAGGAGTGTCAGCCAGGGTGAGGGTGGGGTGGCAGGGATGCTGGTAGTCTTCTATCAAGCTGTTGGCACAGTCCCTTACCAGGTTGCCCCTTCTCCTCCAAGTAGGGGATGGGGCACAACTGGAATTTGGGGGCTGACTGGCAGCTGCCACAGTTCTCTATGGAACTGCTGGCCAAGCAACCATGGCACCTACTGACTTGCAGGATTGGAGCCCTATTCAGCAGTGGAAGCAGATGGAGTAGATACAGTTGAAGTGAACCCAATAGTAGATGGGTAACTGTCATTTGAATGGCTATAGCATGCACCTCAGGGGAGGAGGAATATTCTGAAAAATGGAAGCCCCCTGCATTACGGGGAAACACAGTCCCATTGCCAGGGCTGCAGTGGTCACAACCACTGTGCTGTTTGTCATCTATTGTCAGTAAACTGCCATTTGTATTCT
>NW_015247471.1:0-540 GCF_001447785.1 Gekko japonicus | reverse complement strand
TGCCTGAGACCCTGGAGGCCATTGCCAATCTGATGAGAAAATACTGACCTCGATGGACCAGTGGACTGATTCAGTATGATTCAGCGGCATGTGTGTCAATGTGCAGATTCCAAAGGATAACAGAAACACTCACCACCGCGGCAATAAAGATAGTGTTACCCTTATCGCACACAGTAAGTGGCAACGCAACCAATAAACTGTGCTAAATGTTGTCTGCACTTCAATGTGCCACCTGATTATGGCAGGTCTCCACCACGGGTTGTCGAGGTGTGTCAGTTAATGGTATTTTGTAATTTTGTTTTTCACTTGGCTGGAGAGAAAGAAAAAAACAAAACAAAAAGAGGCCCGCATCTAAAGGCCTACACAGCTGAGTATGTTAGACATGACCTTAAATGGCCCAACTAATTAACACAAGTCTGTCTGCAACCTGCCCCATACAGTTCAACTGCAATTAGCAAGATAGAATCGTGAACGTGACTTATTTGTGACTCTACCGAGCGCACTGCAAAGCTCAGCACCCGGCTACCCCAGCCCAGCTTT
>NW_015247470.1:0-540 GCF_001447785.1 Gekko japonicus | reverse complement strand
TGACGTGGCCACCACGTATTAAACAGCTAAAGCTTGAGTTGATTCATCCTCCAACTGACGCTTGCACACCTTATTTATTTCTTTATTTATTGGGATATTTTTATCCTTCCTTGCTGCAAGGAATTCTGGGTACAACCTTGCATCTGCAAACACACTTCTTTAGATTTGTTGGTCTTAAGGGTGTCACGGGACTCAGATTTTGTTCTTGCAAATACGTCTGAACAAAGTCATTTCCGGTTTCCAGGTGGGCCGGACTTCCACCCTAGAATGAGTCAGCCAACCAGTTCCCAAGGCCTGGGCCTAGTTCAGCACTCGAGGGCCACGCCAAAGGGCCAGTTCCCTTTGTCATTGTCTCAGCTGTGGCAGCAGAACAAAGAGAAAGGCCTCTTCTGAAGAACTTGACTGTGAGGAGAGCTAAGAAGACAGCAAAACCTAGGGTGGCCTAAGCTGTTCCAGTTGCACAATTCTCCCCGCAGCTGTACTTGATTTTATAGATTTGCGTAATTTATAGAGGTCACAGAATGATTTCTTCACACAGAA
>NW_015247469.1:0-540 GCF_001447785.1 Gekko japonicus | reverse complement strand
TATGCCGCTCTGAGCTCCTTGGAGGAAGGATGGGACCAGAAGGTCACCCACTGAATGAGGAAGGACTTCCAGCTCACTGGAGCTAGTCCCAGGAAGAAAAGAAGAACGCCATTTTTTGTGTGTGTGCCTCCTTCTGTGTTTGTCCATCACAGCCCCTGGAATGATTCCCTTCCATACACCCCAGTTTAGGACGTTGATCGTTATTGCTGAATCTGCTACACGGCATTAGAAATTCACATTGCCCAGAAACAGAGTATTATTGGAGCACCAATGATCTGCTGTAAAGATTTTCTCTTAGATTCCATTTTAAGGCATCAGCTGATCAACACACTAGGAGGAATTCTTTGTAAGGAGAGATGAGATGAAGATTCCTGTAAAGCAATGAGGGCAGCTTCTCCCTGCAGTGAAATCACGGTTCTCTGGAAGGAAGGAAGCACACCTATTTGAAAAACAAGGTGATGACTTACAAAAGAAGTGTGGTTATTATGGGGTGAAGTTGGGGGGAGGTTGGAAACAAAGTTCCCTATATTCAAATACCCC
>NW_015247468.1:0-540 GCF_001447785.1 Gekko japonicus | reverse complement strand
AGTGGCTCATAGGAATGCTAAGAAATAATTAAAACAAGTGTTTTAGAATAAATTATTAGGATGCATGCCTCTGCTTGGTGTGCGATAGACACCTGCCCCTTTCAAAGATGCTGGAAGCAGGAGACAGAAAACTGTCTTGAACAGAAGCTGGAGAGTGAAGGATATAAATCTTTAAAGTAAATTAATTCAATAATCAGGTAATCAGGGAAAGCTGGGAGAGGCAGGAAAGGGAGTTCTGGGAACCAGGGAAAAAGCAGGAAACAAGCAAACCCACTGGGGGAGACTGAGAAGTAGATTTCCTGGGACGGGGGTCATGATTCACAGTGAAGTGGCCAAATCCTGAGCTGGTACAATAGACAGAAGCCCTTCAGAGTACAAGTGAGAGAATACAACCATTTTTTAAAATTGTCATCATAATTCCCCACAAGTAGAAAATAAGCGCAAGGAAAAGGTGGGAATAGAACCTATCTCTCTCCTGATGGGCTACTTTTCAGTTTCAACTTGGAAGTTCTTAAAAAAAAACACATGGGGGAAACATAA
>NW_015247467.1:0-540 GCF_001447785.1 Gekko japonicus | reverse complement strand
ATCGTGTAATATACATATATGAGTCAAACAGGGTACATATAAAAGTTGTATTTGTTACATGTCAAAACTGTCCAAAATGCATCCAGAATATAAAACTATGTACAAACCCAACAGGAAGAAGGGGGAAATCTGAAATCATGGCTGAAGGAACAAATGAATGTAAGGGTGGGGTGGAGACAGGGAACATTTGCTCATCCCTAGACCCAATGACACAATTTTACAGTCCCACCACCAGTTCATTTGGAAGCAGTTAGCCTTGCCTTCCATCACTGGAGAGGGGACAACCAACTATTTGCAGCCCCCTCTCTCTAGCTTTTCCTTCTTACCCTCCCCTTATTCCGCTTTGTTCCACTTTCCATCTCCTCCATTGACGGGTGTGGCCAGGAGGAAGTGCCATTTCCCTCACATCTCAGACCAGGACCTGCTTGTCTCCCACATCTGCGCTGAGGTCTAGTGGTGTCATCTTGGGACACCGTGGGAAGTGGATACACCAGCCAACCAGAAGAACACGGGTGGCCCTTGCCATGTCCACTGATCACA
>NW_015247466.1:0-541 GCF_001447785.1 Gekko japonicus | reverse complement strand
GACAGAATAAGAACTTGGGATGGTTAGCTCACTGCAAAAAGTAACTGTTCCTCCTTCCATGTTCAAGTTCACTATTCAGATTCATTCTATTTTGCCAGTTCATCAACTGTTGGGAGTAGTCCCACTCTGATAGTATGATGTTTTTACCTGTTCCCTGAAATTCAATGTCACACACCTTGTCCTGAGGAAGTGGCCTTCTGACCTCTCTCTATTCACTCCCCCCATTACCACTACACTTCTGTTGTGTGCAACTTTGGTTATAAATCTCTCTGCCAACTGAATGCTTACTCTTCATGCAGCTGACAAAGCAGACTCTGACTCGTAAAAGCTTATGTCACAATAAACGTGTTAGTTTTCAAGGTCCCACAAAATCCTTGTTATTTTGGCTACAACGGGCTGACATAGGAAACAGGAGTTCAGTGTCACTTTAAAATCTAGTAAAAATTTATTCCAGCAGAAACTGGAATCTGATGAAGTGAGTGAGCTCTTACTGACTCATGAAAGTTTATACTAGAATAAATGGGGCCCCAACCTTTTTGAG
>NW_015247465.1:0-541 GCF_001447785.1 Gekko japonicus | reverse complement strand
GATTTACTTGCTGTTGAACCTGACAACAAGCTTCATTTGCCCTCTATGATGTCAGCACTTGGCCAAATCTGATTAGCTTGCTATATAATGACTTCACTGTTTCTAGGAAGAAGGTCAAGTTGCTTTATTTAAGGACTGGCCACTCTGGGCTAACAGTAAGCCATCAGCTACTGAATGCTGGGAGTGATTTATGGCCAAAAGTAGGAAAGTGATAAAATTGAGAGTGGCCCCCATGGAGAGTCAAAGTTAAAGTCTTTATTAATACAGAGTCACTCTGATTGGGTAATCAAAACCTCAGCTGCACTAAAGGAGCAGCTGCACCTGGGGAAAGCCGGACCAGAGGAAACGTTGCATCGTCTAGCTGTCACCTTTTATCCAATGGAAGATCCTGCTCATAGGTGCTGAGAACCCAGTTTCCCTAGCACCAAACTGGGGAGTGGGGGTGAGGCCAGCAAGATTTCAATCAGTCATTGGGAATATTACTAGTGAATGGTTTTGGTGATGGGAACTGGAGAGCAAGTCCTGAAGTTGTCATTTGTTC
>NW_015247464.1:0-541 GCF_001447785.1 Gekko japonicus | reverse complement strand
AGAGTCCACCTCTGTTAACCACTACACCAAACTATACCAAAGGAAGCCCAAAAAGGTTTCTATAAGATACCGACACATTCCTTAGATAGTCACTGAATTGTCCTAGGCATGAGATAATATCATTGCTAACATATGTAAATGGGAAATGGCTCCCTTTGTTGGTCAAACCCACTTTGACTTCAAATGTGGCCTGCAGTTTCTGCTGGCTTCACTTGTCATTGCATGCAATGTGCTGAGAAGTGCCCACCCCCACCCTGTCTCTGTCTCTGCCCAGGAATGTAAGGTGTTGGCCAAGGATCTTGTTCTTTTCTTCCACCAAAGGAACTTCCAATGCCAGTGCCGGTGCCTTAAGAACAGCTATTAGCTGGGCACACTCATCAGAACCTGGACCTGCAAATAAAAAATCACCTAAGTAACCAGTAACTTTATCAGATCTTGTTTTTCTCCCTAAACGCCCACTCGAGCACAGTACTAAAGAGCTCAAAAGCCGAGCAAGATATCGAATTACCCCTAGGCAATGCCTTATCAAAATAAAACTGGC
>NW_015247463.1:0-541 GCF_001447785.1 Gekko japonicus | reverse complement strand
CCACAGCTTAGAGGGAGCATTGGATAATACTATGGAAATCGTTCTTGGGGCCATGTTCTTCCTGTTTCTCCATCTCTACTGAAGCACTCAGAAGCTGAGTTTCTTCAGCCCATTCAGGACAACTCTTGTGTGTCTCTGTACGACAGCATCTGAATATCATCTCCTTCCATCCAGAAAGAGAATGAAGTGCCAGGAAGGGATGGTGGGAGAATCTAATTTCCTTTGCTAAGAGCAGATACTACATTAGTAGGCCACTGGCTCACACCTCAGCTGTCAGTTTTGCTCAACAGTCAATTAATAAGAAATTAATCGGAGGCACGGTGATTTATTACTGGGTTTCTTAATTAATACAAAAGGCCAGATTCGTAACAGATGAAGCTTTGAAGAGATAACAATTAGCATCTGTCTGCTAACTTCTTTCCGCTTCGAAACTTTTTAAATGGCTTGGCGGAAAAAAATATATTAAAAATAGTTTAGAAGATTTTAAAAATCTATGTGTTTTTTTTTTTTAAAGGTGGGGAGGAGGCTGGTGCTGTGGTCC
>NW_015247462.1:0-541 GCF_001447785.1 Gekko japonicus | reverse complement strand
CTTAGAGGGGAGCCCCGGCTGCAACCAGTCCTGGCTCTCTGGGGAGCTTCTCGGTTTCTATTAATAGCGTTAAACAACACTTAGGCGGCACTTAGAAGCTCCGAATCCAAGATAATGCACTTCCTGTATCTAGGCTTACTGCACAATCCTGTCCATGTCTACTATGCTCAGCGGGGGTCTCCTCCCAGGGAAGTGTGCATCAGATAGCAGTTACCTCTTCTGCTTCTGGAAGGAGGACACCTTGTTGAGCAGAGAGGGGAATCTGGGCCAAGTCTGTCACAGAGCAGGGCACTGCAGTGGAAATAGACCTGGGGAGAAATAATTTGTTCAGTATTTCTTGTATTATCCCAGGTCTCCTGCCCAGCTTTCCCTTGCTGGAACCACGGGAGTACAGCTGCAGACCAGCCGTCTCGTTAAAAGTCTTGCTGAACAGCCCAAGATGGTAAAACCATAGCAAAGGGTACAATATCTCAGTAGCTGGGTAGACTGGACATTAAGGCTACCAGGAATAGGGGGGGGCACCTACCCCTACAGGGCCATC
>NW_015247461.1:0-541 GCF_001447785.1 Gekko japonicus | reverse complement strand
GACCACCTGCTACCCCAACACTATCTCGAATGTTCGCTTGATACGTTCCTGACCCATGCACTCAAAATTGCCCTCTCTTGCTTGGGTGTGACACTGGATGGCTTTTTATTCTGTGCGGAAAGCAAGCCCCTCCATTTTAATCCGCTCCGCTCCCTTGTTTAACCAAGCTGAAATTTTCTTGATTAGCTTTATTTCTTGAGGCTTTGACAAAGCAAATAAAAGGGTTTAGAATAAAGTTTAATGAAATAAACCCAAGTTGAGATGAATTTAATAGAACGAATTTTGGCTTCATTAGGCAATGGAGCTAAGTGAATTAAACCAAGCGAGAGAGGCCTTTTCTTTCCCAGATGATCCAAAGCAAAGTCAGTATTCACGGCGGGGAGGTAACGATAGCGACGCTAGTGGTGTACTGCAGTCACAGAGTGCCCTCAACATGTGGGTTCATGACCGCCTAGCAAAATCCCCCCACACCAAGGCAGCAATATGACTAGGGTGCAATTTTAAAAGACACTGAGAAGAACCAGCTCTATTGTCTGCTTAA
>NW_015247460.1:0-541 GCF_001447785.1 Gekko japonicus | reverse complement strand
TAAGCATATTATGCTTATTATGACATCTCCAGGTGTGTGATTGGTCATATTGAGCACAAATTAACTCATTTAAAGCAAGCCCATTCTGAATCAAGCCCTGGGGAAGCTGATACCTGTGTTCTTCAAAAATAATCAAATCTCTTAAAGCCATGCAGCAGATAGCTTGTCAGTACCTTGAGGATTCTGCTTACCATTGAGAGATTAGATATTACAGAGAAATTTGTATCAATAGTCATCAGTTGCTGCTTCAAGAGCTCTAAAACAGGGAAGGATGACGGTTATAGTGTTTGCCAAGGAGTTTATTACTGGAAGTGAAACCAAAGTTTTTTGCAAGCACAGATCTCCCCAGTGTGAATAGTACGCGACCCTGCATGTTCACACTTATTAAGATATGTTGCCAACTGTCGCAGTGCTGTGAACTAAGGCTAATAGCATGGCCATGTAATTCATGCTGATGAATATGAACTGTACAAAAAGACAATTTACAAGATTCATTAACTAAGTGGATGCAGATTTTGTCAAGTACACAGATAACACTTAT
>NW_015247459.1:0-541 GCF_001447785.1 Gekko japonicus | reverse complement strand
GGGACAAAGGTTTGGAAAATTCCTGGGACCTGTCACAAGCAAATATTTTAAGCATTTATGTTCAGATGTACTTTTATTCCAGAACTACAGGGCTGACATACAGACTACCTAGTTGTGCTCCTGAAGAAATCCAACAAACTTTTTCAGCTGAAAATTCTCTAGAAAGATCAGGGAAGACAGAACCCAAGGAGAACAGAAAGCCTACTTATGAATCATGCACCACACAGTTTTGATTACTCTTTTATTGTTGTAGTTGTCTGAAAATCCCACACATAAATTGTATAATCATATTTGCAACCCAAACCTCAAAAACTAAGATAAAAATCCATTAAAAAACTATGTACCAGAATGAGAAGTTTAACAGTGCCATACTAAGTACAATTACACTTCTCTTAGTCCATTAAAGTCAACGGTTTAGAAGAGCATAACTCTGCTTAGACTGCCACTGTAAGCTTCAATTATTGGAACTAATTCTATAACCTCAACAATTTCATCTGATTTACTTTGGCTAAACAGTGGCAAAGTATCATTATATCATTCT
>NW_015247458.1:0-541 GCF_001447785.1 Gekko japonicus | reverse complement strand
TCTTATGTTCTTATGTTCTTAAGTCAGCAATCCTAAGAGCACTCTCCTGGGAGTAGACCTGCTTAAGATTGCTCTCTGAATGTGCTTCAGTCTCCCTGATGTGTTTGTATGGGAGTGTCATGGAATTTGGGGGTTATGCTTCAGCGGGGATTGGAGTAGATGAGGATACTGAGGCATGAAGCAGGGATGCGTTTATTTACATCCCCAACCTTTGTGTCCCAAAGGAGCACCTAAGTCAGCTAATAGACATTAAAATGTCCTAATCAGTTATGAATATAAAAGTACCCAGGTTCAAGTCCTTTTGCAGGTGAGCAGAGGGTGGGGCTAAGCAAGTGGAACAGCTCGGCCCTGGGTGGCAAGTTCTTCTGCAGGTGAGTTGCATTAGATCTATCAGGGATGGGAAGAAATTTAGAAAGGAAGGGAAGAGAAAAGAGCACAAACAATACTGTACTGTCGTCCTGTAAGCAGCTTCAGTGCTATTTATTATTATTTTTCCTGCTGTTTCTGGGAGCTGCTTTGAACACGTGCAGAAAACTCATGT
>NW_015247457.1:0-541 GCF_001447785.1 Gekko japonicus | reverse complement strand
TAAGTCGGCTGCAACTGGACGGGGGTGGGGGGTGGGAGAGGACCTGCGTAGGATCACTCTGTTAAAGAAGATGGTGGGAACAATGTATCTATGCTGGGATGGCAAGGGCACAGCCAAGCTGCCTGGATTCTGCGAAGAACCCATGTGCTTGCCACCAGCAATTTTTAGTTTCTAGTAGTGGGAGTCATGAGTTTTCTAAAAGTGGACTCATCAGTTTTAAGCAGCTGGGTGAAGCAACCTCAGGCTCAACAATAGTAGTGAAAAGAAAGCCACACATCCAGTGTTTGACTGAATTGCCAGGACAACTTCCCAGCAATGTCAGTAGACTCCATGTAACTATACAGGGTTATTTGCCAGTCTCGTGTCCCCTTCCAGTTGGGGGGAGTGGAGAAATCACGTCTATTGAATTTGCATATTTAGCCCATTCACAAGTATTGCAGAGGGTGCAGAAGTCTATTTTAATAGAGAAATTGAATGCATGAGAAAGGCAGTTAAACCTTCCCTACCTCACTATCAATGCTCCCTCTAAGCCAGGGGTGTC
>NW_015247456.1:0-541 GCF_001447785.1 Gekko japonicus | reverse complement strand
CAATTTTGCTTTTGAAAGCACCAACTGCCACAGCCCCTAGCTTTGGGAATGATGAACAGAACTTTGGACAGCTCAGAGTGGGATATTGATGTTTCTTGCCCCATCTATAACCTATAGCTGTTTATTCCCAAAAAGCTGTCCAGACTAGTACCTTTTTTGAAGTAATCAGAAATACTGGTCTGCAGTCAGGCTGAAGGAACAACACTTTCTGGAGGGCATTTTACTTTATCCAGCAATCAAAAAAGCAATGAAATTTCTTTAACTGGCTCTGTCTGTATTAAAAGTTCTATTTTGTGCTAGCCTGCCTCCTGTTCTTGAATAAAAACTTTTAATTTTAAGGCTGCTTTTGGACAATCAATAATGAATGCAAATATTATTTTACCTGAATGAAAAGGTAGACATGAATGCAATCAATAAAATTTGAGGGTGATCTTGCCTTCACCACCTGATCCCTCTCTTTCCATGCAGTAACTGAATAGGAGTGACATGAACCAGCTATTTTTTAATGTATTTATTATATTTATTATCAGATTTATACCCC
>NW_015247455.1:0-541 GCF_001447785.1 Gekko japonicus | reverse complement strand
TTTTTTAGTTTTCCCCCTCTTCTGTGAAACTTGTTAGTTCAGGTTGTCTGCCATTCTAACTCTGACATCTTCAAAACTGGCAAAAAGTGTTCCTTTCCCAAATTCTATGAAGGAATAGACGTTGGGAGGGTAATAGATATCTGCAGCCTCTCTCCTACTGGTATAACCATCGTGTGACCAGCCAGCATCCTTAATTCAGAAACATGTTTATCTGACAAGCAGTTCTAGGGAGGCATTTCTCAACCCTAATCCCTCCCCAGTATACCCTGCTGTAAGCTTTTTGGGGTCTCACGTATTTGAAACCCAAAGCACTCTGGCAATAGGATTAATTTGGGGTGAAAGGGAAAATGGACTAATGGGAACCTGCAAGGACTTATGGGAAGCATCTCCCTTCCCTACTATTTCATATTTCCCTTTCCTGAAAGACTCCATAGCACCTGCTCATTTCATGCTTCCTTTTTTCCTTCTTACCCAACAACCAACGTAGATTTATGAAAGCTATGGCCCAGTTTTGTGTGCCGTCTACTGGGCCAAGCCAACC
>NW_015247454.1:0-541 GCF_001447785.1 Gekko japonicus | reverse complement strand
GCTGAACTGACTCTTTATCTAGTTTATCTCCTGAACTTTGAAAACAATGTCCTCTCATATTTCTGTCAACTCTAAAGTATTTGCAGCTGAAGCAAGGAAATCTGTAATTAGAGAGAATGATCCCTAACCCTAACCCACAGGCTTTCCTTATCAGACTAAATCATACTTGTTTGCTAGTTACCATAAGCAGTGTTAAACCACATGAAAAATGTGTCATAGGCTTAAGTCAGCCTTCAAAATATTTTATTGATCATCTTTTTCCCCTGTAAATGTTCCTTCAAATAACAAAGGATTTTGCAGCTACAGGGGAAAGAAGTTGAACACAGAGACATTTGTATTTTTCTTCAGAAAAACTAGGAATCAAATGATTACTATAGTGTGGAAATTTCAATTTATCTACAATATGGTAGCCCGTTACTACTGGGAACCAGATAAGGGATCGTTATCACCTCACCCCAGTGCTAAAAGAGCCACACTGGCTGCTCATCTGGTATTGGGCACAATTCAAAGAGCTGATGTTATTTGGTAGAGAGTTCCACCA
>NW_015247453.1:0-541 GCF_001447785.1 Gekko japonicus | reverse complement strand
CCATGGAGCTGCAAAGCTGTTCAACAGTCATTCAAAGTGAATAGTGTATAGGTAACCAGATCAGAGGTTTGGCTCATGGGTGATCACAGCTGTCAAACACAGTATGTTCACTTATCGAACAGGTTTTCAGCAAAGTTCACAGCATACCTACTTTTAGGTGGATCATTGCCATAATGCTGTCCTGGAGTATGGTTTTGTGTTCCTGTTAAGTTGTAAGTATTTCTTGAAAAGTCACAGTATAGTGAAGGAAAGGAAAGCTGTTGCATTAGTGTTTTAAAAGACAGGGGATCTAGAGAAAGTCTTAACACATTCTCTCAGCCATATATATTCACACCAGGGAACCTACTTCCAATACAGAAACAAACCCCTTAAGACATTACTCACTAGAAGGGTCTTCTTGCCCCATTTCCCTGACTATGATCCCTCATGCAAGCAACAGCGCAAAATGCAGTTTGGGCACAAGGCTAGAAACATCCAGACTGTTCGTATAACTGCACTGCATTCAAGTTATTGCACCACATGGTACAACTAGAAAATTGAA
>NW_015247452.1:0-541 GCF_001447785.1 Gekko japonicus | reverse complement strand
CTACCCTCTGAAACTGCTTCATGTTGGACATCCAGAGCTGGAACATTGTACCCGTACCCCAAAATGAACATATGAGACACCAGCTTATGGCTTAAACTGGATTTATTAATAGCAGTTCTTCATTTAAAACATTCAATGTTAAGTGCAAAGTTACATTACAGTCAGCTTAGCTGGCTGCTAGAGTTTCCAGGCAATGCCATTCTGGCTCCAAACCCCTTATTTCATATGTCATGAAACTACTAAGGGTTTAGCTGGTGCTGCTTGGCATCACCTCTGCACACCCTGGCAGCACAGCCAATGATCCTCTGGCATTGGAAAACCTCCCTTCCTGATACCCCATGGTGCTCCCCAATAAACCCTACATAAAATGCTAGGTTCTTGCCAACCTAGCTAGAGCCTAACTGGTGAAAAGCTTATTTAGTATAACTCTCCCCTACTTTCTGTGGAAAGCAGGCAAAAAAGACCCCCTTCTGACCAAAATGAATAGTTGCTCAGCCCCTCAAGGCAATCAGTGAATCCTCCTGAACTTTAGATCTCCTAA
>NW_015247451.1:0-541 GCF_001447785.1 Gekko japonicus | reverse complement strand
AACTGGAATACATGATTAAAAGCGGGATGTGGGTTATTTCATGTGGGTGGTATCCAGAATTTCCTACAGAAGCGCAGCAAACCTGTTAATAACCCAAGATAGTTGGCATGTGTGTTTCCAGAATTTATGTGGACAGAGGTCAACCTCTCAGGGTAGCTTCTGATATCATATGTGCGATAGTACGATTCTTTTGCATTGAGCTTTTTTCCGTGACTCATTGCTTTAACTTTATAGATTTGTGCTAGCGAAGTGGAAGCCCTCATGACACGACTTCAGCACACTTTCAAGCAGGAGATGAGTGGGGTCGGAGCCAGCCTGGAAAAAAGGTGGAAGTTCTGTGGCTTTGAGGGACTGAAGATGACGACGTAAATTTGAAACTTTGGACCCTGGCAATCATCCTGGGTGTGCAAATTGAACAGGCTTGCAGTTCTGCACCAGGACGGATTCATCCATGACGCAGCCACTATCTCACCTCGTAGAACGGCTTCAACAAAACTGGGGGCCAATTTGTAAGGGCTGTAATATTCCTATCCCCCCCCCC
>NW_015247450.1:0-541 GCF_001447785.1 Gekko japonicus | reverse complement strand
TCTGATTCAGTAGAAGGCAGCTTCACATAGCCACTGACTGGTCCACTGTGGTCCACTTTGTCAACTGTCCACAAAAGCTGATGCCACAATGTGTTTGTTAGTCTTTAAGGTGTCAAGGGATTCTTTGCTGTTTTGGACTGACATGGTTACCTTTCTGGAGTGGATGTTCAATTGGCAGTTTGCTCACATGCAGGCCGATCCCCCCGCCCCCAAATTTGCTGATATAACCCTCAACCTTCAGAGTCTTAATGCTCAAGAGAAGAACAGATATGAACCTTTCCTGACTCTTCGTGGAAGAACAGTCGCTGCCAAACTTTCATTTTCTGTTCTTCTGGTACAGTTTGAGGTTGTGTCCACAATACCCCCGGATATTGCAGTATCTTTGTGATACAGCAGTAAATGAGTCGCAGCTCGTTTTCCTTGTGTGCACCAGCAAAATCCACTTGTAGCATAGTGCAATATCCCATTCTTCTTGACCCAGTCATGCTTTGGCTTGGAATTTATGGGACCTGTGCCTACGGTTGTGGTTCTTTCTCACACT
>NW_015247449.1:0-541 GCF_001447785.1 Gekko japonicus | reverse complement strand
AGAAGGTCCCAGCTTCGATCTCTGGCTCCTCCAATTAGAAGGACAGGGAAGAGGTCCCTGTCAGGCATTTTATCAACTGAGCCACTCTCTCTTATTGTTGCTCCAGGGCAGCGGAACGTCCTAGAGGATTTCTCCTCTTGCACACACACACGCACACACTTGGTCACCTCCTCAAGTGCCTTCAGTGTTGTTTCAAAAACATCTACCACGTCTCGCTGCCCCATGGGAAGCAGTCCTCAGAATGCCCCCATCACACTGGGGACTACATTTCCCAAAGTGCACCACGTCACAGCACGTCCCACCCATCAGAAAGAGTGGCCAAGGAGCCAGAGGATGGGAGGATGGTGAGAGTCTCCTTTTCTGTCTTCCTGCCTGCCAATCACTTGCCTGCTGTTTCATCAGTCACAAGTCCAGTACGGTTGCTCAGAGCATAATAAATGTCATGGGGGGGGGGGTTAGAGAATCTCTTCTCCTCCCACTGACCTCCTTGAACCCTCTAAACCCTACTGCCGGGCTCCACAGCAACATAAGAAACTAAATC
>NW_015247448.1:0-541 GCF_001447785.1 Gekko japonicus | reverse complement strand
TCTCTTGAAATGATACAGTTGCTGTGTCATTAATAGAGCTCTATCTTGTCTTTGTATTTACCTTCCCAGATGTTCCAGCCTATCATTTTACTTATTCTCATCCTTGTATTATTTTCCTCCCTTTCTTACACAACAATATTTAAGCTTGTCTTCCTTTTCACACTGTTCTTCGTGTTGTAGACTTTTTTTTCATCATTTGTACCATTCATTGTAGTATTGTTTTCAGTTTGTTTTATTTTGTCCATCCTCCAAGATAAGAAGTACAAGAGCTATAGTTTCTGTAGTAATCACTGCTGTAAAAACACTGAAGACTACTTGTTTGCAAGAAGGAGAACCCGATGTTACATGTCAAACACAGAAAAAAGCAAGCAAAACCCTCCTCTATTTAAATGAATCCAAATTGTGCTCACTAAGAATGCCAGGTAAGCATGAGAAAAACAGATTTTTCTTTTTTTCTTATAAGTCCTTTTTTTTAAAAGAAATTTTGGGATAACATACAGTTGAAAATCTTGTTTTTACTGAACTGGAGGCAAAAACAAGA
>NW_015247447.1:0-541 GCF_001447785.1 Gekko japonicus | reverse complement strand
CGTGGCTAATTTTCCGTGTGACCGCAGCCGATATTCAGTTTCAGTATTTGGCAGGATTTGATGGCATGCAATGGTGGTTAGTAACTGACATTTGACATGCAGTGGTGTTAGTATCTGGCCGCATTTGAAAAATGCAAAATTTCTTATTCGGTGCTTTTAAGCAACCAGAGTTTTACATAGTACAAACCACGACTGTATTCTCCGTTCCAAATGAGGCCCCACCAAAGACCTATACAATGCCAGGGGTCCTGTTTCTTGCCTAAAAATCCTAAGCTTAGGAAGATTTGATCAGGCGTGAGCAGAATTGTGACCACTGTTGTCTGGCCTTTGTGCCTTTCTCTTGCCAAAATTTGTATCGGTTTCCTTCTTCCCTTTCGTGGGATGTTGTTGACTTTCCTGCACATTTTTTAAAAAGGGGAGTTGGAATTTTTTAATGTATCAAACTCTCCCTTCTTGAAGAGCTAACTTCTAAAAATAGTTCTGCTTCTCTGCTCTGGTTGTATACCTGAAGGTTAGAAAATCCTCTTCTTCCACATAAGAA
>NW_015247446.1:0-541 GCF_001447785.1 Gekko japonicus | reverse complement strand
TGTCTTGTGCAGTCCCCTTAAACTTGGTGGGAAATGGATGGAAAAGTGAACTCAAGTCTGATACTTGGAACTTTGGCCAACTGAGTAAATTCTCCATTCCATCGCTAGAATGGAGATCCGAGGAAACATTTTACTACAACCTGCAGATTTGCCAGAGCACAGGGCAATCGCTTGGTTGTTTTTATTGCTCCTTCTATCCCTGTCGACTGCAGAAACCAGAAGAAATATGAGAATCCAACCTCACGGTGTGGAGGAGCTGAGGGAAGGTGGGCAAGGAGCACGAGTGCACAGTAAGCACTGAGACACCAGTTATGCACAAGGGACTCTATTCTCTTTCAACTTTCTGTTCAGGCCCACTATTTGACGCTGACTAGCTGAGGCACAGGGGCACAGCACACGGCACTCTCATCACTAAATAAGGCTTTGGAGAATCACTACAGAGTCAGCTGGATCTGCACATCCACGACACAGTGCTCTGTGAGGACATCATCAGAAGAGACCCTACATACCTACAGTACAGAAATGCTCTGTGGATGTCAAG
>NW_015247445.1:0-541 GCF_001447785.1 Gekko japonicus | reverse complement strand
GTAACCTCAAAGCTTGACAATTGTAACATACTCTACGTGTTTTTTTCCCTTGAACATGACTTGGGGAAAAATCAACAACCTATCTGCTATCAGGGTGGGCTATAGGTATCATATCACACCTATCGTTCAACCATTGCATTAGTTGCCAATGTTTCCAAGTTCAACTCAAGGTGTTGGTTGTACCTTTACATTCCTTTATAACCTTCATACCTGAAGTATCTTCTCTCCTGATATAAGCCTATATGACAATGTTGCCTCCGTACAGAAGCATCTGCTGGCTATCTCAACAAACTCTGAGAGGGCTTCCATTGTTGTCCACTTATGGGCTTTCTCGATAGCTGTTCAACCCCTATGGGAACAGACTCAAAGAAATTAAGAAGACTCCATTAATCTTTTACAATTCCATAAGGGATTTAAGGTAAAACTTTTAAAGGACATTCTTGGAGTCTCTTGATGGCTCCTGTAGAGTGTTGGTTCTTAAGGACAGAGATCTTTTTTAGGAATTATTGGTAAGGGTTATTGGTAGGGATGGGCATGAACC
>NW_015247444.1:0-541 GCF_001447785.1 Gekko japonicus | reverse complement strand
AAACCCCTTCACCTGCAGTCAGCCACAGAATATGAAAGACTTTGGATAGCATGGGGAATGCCTGATCCTAAGCTATATAGTAGTGGTAGGCAACTGGTGGGGTTTTTGAAGGCTTTACCTGGGGTCAACCAAAAGGCAAAGGAGGAATGTGGAGAAGGATCTATGGCAATGGGACCTCCCAGCAATCACTCAAGCCTATTCATCCTCCACATCTTTCTCAAAATGGTCCTCTGGCAAAACTAGTTGCTAACCAGGATGTTACAGAGTACAATATAAATTTAAAACTATGACCTTCCACCAATAGATGCAAGAGTCATTTTAGCTCTCAGTTGGGAAAATAACCAAGGAATCCCTCAATCCTGTTGGATCATCCAACCACAAAACCCCAGACTTGCAGTTGTGAGCTGGACTCGGGAAAGAGATTTTGAACCACTTATCTTGGGTACAGCAGACAATGGATTAGAATCCAGATGATACAGAGGTGAGAAGTCTGCACTAAATGGCATCGTTTTCCCCACTATTGGACTAACCTGATAAAAAT
>NW_015247443.1:0-541 GCF_001447785.1 Gekko japonicus | reverse complement strand
AGACCCCACAGCTTAGAGGGAGCGCTGGTTAGGCGTCTGTGCATTTGCATTCAGGGAAAAAACAACGCGGGGAGATGTATGCTTCGGGGTGGCAGGAAGCGAACGATTCTGTATCGAGGGCTGCAGGAAGTTAACAGCGGCCATTTATCAAGTTGCGCCTAAATCTGAATTGCAAAGAACGACAATGTACCTTTTAAAGAGGCATAAATTTTTGATGTGAGTCCCCAGACCCCTTTGCAGTGTTGGGAGAGAAAGTCTGGAAGCGAGGAAAGTTGGTAGGGCTGAGGATTTCCTAATATTGTCGAACACTTTATCGGCTTCCCTTCACCAGATGCCTTCTCTCTCTGCTGCTGTTGCTACTGAGAAGACGATTACAAAGTTCGCATCCCTCCTGCTCCTTCTTGAACTTCCCCCTCTTGATATTTCTCCTTCTGGGTGTGAATCAAACTTGTGATTTTTTTTGTTCTCACACCATTTGCTGTCTCCTTACACCATTTTCCCATTTTTAATGGACATTTATTTCCAGTGGCACTGATAATCT
>NW_015247442.1:0-541 GCF_001447785.1 Gekko japonicus | reverse complement strand
TGGTGTTTTCAAGTGGTTCTACTGAGCCAAAGTCCCGAAGGAGGGCCTTTCCGCCGCCGCCTGCCTGCCTCTGACTCACCAAGATCTTTGCTTTTCCTCCCTCTTTTCGTCGCTGGCACTACCAACACAAAGGGAGAATCGCTTGTGGCATGGTTGCTGAAATACTATGATTACATCCGTCAACTGCCATGGCGTGACTAAGACCGTAGCGTAGGAAAGGTTCTGGGTCAGAAAGGCCCAGAGGGGGTTCCTCCGAATTACCACCTCTTGACTTAATAGGGCCCTGAAGTCACTCTGCCTCTTTATTTTTCTCCCTTCCGCCTCCCTCCTGCCAAGACCGAAGTTTCACCATTTACTCGCTCTCTCCTCCCCCCCTGATTAGCACTTCCGGATTCCTGGCCCTTTCGCCATCCAGTCGTCCTCCGGTTCGGATACCTCCCGTTTGATGTCGCGGCTGCTCTAGCCACAAGCAGCAAGGCAGGAAAGAGGGAGACGAGGAGGGAGAACAGCAAGGCGTCCCCAAATGACAGGCTTCGGTCCC
>NW_015247441.1:0-541 GCF_001447785.1 Gekko japonicus | reverse complement strand
TCTTAACCACTACACCAAACTGGCATTGCCTTCTGATTTGGACTTGGACCCTGAATCCTCCACACCAGAACCTGTTGCTGAACCAGAACTCTCTCATCTGCTGACCCCTCAGGCCTCCCGAAGCCCTGAACCACCTCAGCCCAGTCACAGTACTTGCCGCTGTAACTAGCACAGCACCTTTCCAGCTTGCTCTTGGAAGGAAGGAGCCCATACTTTCACCTCCTTGAAAGAGTAAAGCCTCATTTCACCTTCAGCCTTTGCTGGAGTGCCATCCATGATACATTACTGTTGGCTCCAGTGCCTTGACTCCTGGATCTCAGCCTTGAGTAGGACAAGCCCCTTTTATCTCCTTAGGAAATGCCCTTATTTACCTGAAAGGAACATTAGAATTTTTTTCTAGATGTGCCATCAAGAAAAAGAGAGGACCATCTTAACTTTGCATACATTACAGTTATATACAATAATTTTTAAAATCCTTGTGCCTAACCTTGTTTTAGGAAGATCATCTTACATTCAAGGTCATCTTCCCTTCTGAGTAAAT
>NW_015247440.1:0-541 GCF_001447785.1 Gekko japonicus | reverse complement strand
AGATAACCCACTGTCAGGCACAACAGCTCCTACCTAAATCAAGGCCAGCGATCAGAGAGCAATCACATAGACTGTGAACTAGAAAGTCAGCCACTGGTTTGAATCTTGCCTTCTGCCCTGAACTCCCTACTGTTTTCTTAGTGTTCCATCTGCAACGAGCAGATAATAACACTGACCTACCTTACAGAGCTGTCATATGAATTACAAGAAGGGAATGTACGTGATGTCCTTTCCACACTAAAATGTTATCGAAACAAGTAATGTTACTGTGAACCCTGCTGCAGACAAGCATGAGAGAGCATATAAAGTTGTACAGAGGTGAGGCTAAGCCAAGCCAGCTGGGTTAGGGAGATCAAGCAACAGAGCCCTGGAAGGATGGCATGCTAACAGCCAAGGGGATCTCCAAAGCAGTTGGATCTGAAAGGCCCCTCTTTTTATTAGGGCTGCGGTCTCGCTGGAGGCTTGGTGCGATCTGGCGGGGCCTCTATTTGCACCAGTTTAAATCGTCGCCAGAAGGGGGGACCAGACAGCACACCCTGAA
>NW_015247439.1:0-541 GCF_001447785.1 Gekko japonicus | reverse complement strand
AAAAAAAGCAATCAAAAGAAGCCTTTTTTCATAAAATTGCAAAATCAATGGCTGCAAAACCAGCAATCTGCAACTGTCCTTTTTCACGCGGGCATGACAAGGTGGGCAGTTACCGACCCTTGATGTGATTACATGTGTGCCTATCTAACCTCTCTCTGTTTCCGCCTGGGCAGGTCAGCAGAGAAATGCACATGTAGCTTGGTGTACATACACACAGTTATGCACTTGCAAGTATACACAGCTCTGTGTGTACATCTAACTAGAGAACAGGAGGATTTATGTGCACACACAGCTTGCCGCAGAGAACCTAACCTCCCCCTTTTTATATGTAAATTCCATCTGTAATATAATTCTCATTGTACAGTCTGCTGTAGTTGTTTCAGTGATTAATTTAAATTAGCTTCGGACATATAGAAACAAGGTCAAATGGAAAAATTCACACCGAACTTTGACGTAGAGTTCCCACGTTTGGTATTCTGCTTATTTATCTTTTTAACTCCAGTTTGTTTGGAACAGTCAAAGAGGCTGGTGGGTCAACCAG
>NW_015247438.1:0-541 GCF_001447785.1 Gekko japonicus | reverse complement strand
GCCTTCCATGTGGGAGATGCCCACTTGTGCTGATTTGTCTCTTGGTACAGGAAAGCTGATGCAACACATAGAACTGGGATTTGTGCAAGATCATAAGTCTGTGGACAAGCTGCAATGTCCCCAATAACTTCTGGCCTATTACCGAACCTTGAGGGGAAAGTTTCCTCATTCGTGTTCTTAGGTCAGTCATTCCTAAGAGCCCAAATGAAGAATGTTGGTTCCCAGCTGATGGACTCCTCACATATTTTGTCACACGATGGTCCTTACACTGGTCTCACCATCCTGCATGGTCAAGAGGTGGGACTGCAGGGAAAACCCTCCGTGATGGCAGGCCATGATAAATGTTCCTTGTTGCTGAAGGCTTCGGAAAGTCTGGGTCTTTTTAGACCTAATGATGAAGCCCTGTTTAAATGAGTCTTTCCCCGGCTGATTTGTGCCACTAAGCAGTTATGTCCATCTTGGCCTCCAGTGCTGGCTGCTTACTGGCTTGTATCTTTCCCCCAAAATGCAGAAGAAGGAGAAGGAAAAGGAGAAGGAGAAG
>NW_015247437.1:0-541 GCF_001447785.1 Gekko japonicus | reverse complement strand
TTGACAGTAATTTTATATACTAACATAAGAGCAACTCTTCCATCATTGCTTGGTCACGAAACAGTCACAGCATTTGTCAGGAAAACAAGTTCTTTTAAATTTTCTGAAAGATAATTTTATGGGTTATTATTTATGAAGCTTCTGGTCACTGTCACGTTGAACAGAATTTTATTGGGGAGGGCAATGTTAATAAATAGTTAACCACTCACATCTCTGAGTGCCATTTAGTTCTTGGCTACAGGTTCTGTAGCAAGGGCAGTAAAAATTGCAGTCACTTGTCATCACTGAAGATGAAGTGCAAAAGCCAGTGCTCTTTTAAACATACCACTGGAGAAAGCAGTGACCAAGCATCATAATGGGACTCACTCCTGAGCTTCCTACATCATCTCCTGCCTTTCCCCCTCACACTGAGATTTATACTTGAAAGCCTCATAGTGCAATTTACACTAAGCCTTGACCATAAGATTTCCCAGCACATTCACCTATATATATGATGAAGTACACTGTGACTCAAGCTCATATTGGAATAAATGTTGTTAGT
>NW_015247436.1:0-541 GCF_001447785.1 Gekko japonicus | reverse complement strand
TGGGGTAACTAGGGAATTACAAAAGTGAACCCCACCTGCTTTCCTGGATTTTTCCCCTCATTCTGCATGAGGCTTGCAGAGCAGAGAGGACTGCCCCAGTGGTGGAGGGGGAGTTGTTTTGACAAGACTTTCTACATTGCAGGACTGACCTAATGCGAGAGCACATGTTTCCCTGTCATTTCTGGCTGACAGTCTTCTGGTGGGTAGCATATCTCTGTGGCTCCATGCTGATTTCTCCTGCATTTTTTCCACACTTGGGACATGCACATGGTGTGAGTGGGTAAAGAATGGACAAGTCAGCATTACCTTCTAGTGCTGTAATAGGCAGCTATACTGCCTTGCAGCGTTTTGGCTAAGATATCTACCTCTCTATGCAGTAGTGGAGTGCCTGGTTGGGTGAGTTTTTCTCATCCTTAGTGTCCCCCACCTTTTGGTTGTTTTTAGCAACAAGGCAGCCATTTTGTTGGGGTCAGCACAACAGCCATTTTGTCATGGGCTAGTCATTGGGGGTGGTTCTATTGTAGCTTGTTAATAACCCCCC
>NW_015247435.1:0-541 GCF_001447785.1 Gekko japonicus | reverse complement strand
CAGACTTGAACTATATAGCGAACAACCAGCTAGACAAGACTTGGAACAAAAGGAACAGGAAGAAGCAAAATGCACCAGCAAACGACAAACTTGGTCAAGTGTTAGCAAGATACAATCTACATGATACGTGGAGGATACTGCACCCCGGAGAGAGGGATTACACCTTTTACGCCGCCCGCCATCAGATCTACTCGAGGATAGACTACATACTAACCTCCCAGTCACTATTACCGCTGGTGAAAGAGATGGAAATTAAGACGAGGCACTTAACAGATCATTCCTGGATTGAAGGAAGAATAGAGCTCGCACAGAAAAACAAAACAAGGTCCAACTGGTCAATGGACAGAAATATTTTATTTAACGGAAAAGCTAAAGAGACACTAGGAAAAGACATAAGGAATTTCTTCGCTGACAATGCTTCGGAGGAAATCTCCCCTGGTCTGCTATGGGACGCTATGAAGGCGGTGGTGCGAGGATCGATGATTGCGATAACATCTAGAATGAGAAAGGAAAAAAATCAATTAAAAAAGGAGGCGTTAGA
>NW_015247434.1:0-541 GCF_001447785.1 Gekko japonicus | reverse complement strand
CCCCTCTGCCATTGCTCAACAGAGTGATAGCCAAGTGGCATGCCAACGGCACTGCCGGCATAATAGTAGCTCCTTTTTTGCCAAGGAGACAGTGGTTTCTGACCCTCTGGCAGATGGCGAGGTGTTCTTACTACGTCCTCCCCCCAGTGTCAGACCTCTTCGATCCACTGCCCCGACCCCAACCCAACCTCAATGCACTTCGCCTCACGGCGTGGTTGGTTGTTTCACTGGGGTAGGAGGCCACTCCGTACAACAGGTCATTACGGCAGCTAGGAAACCCTCAACTAGGGCATCCTATGCTTGTAAGATGGCTTGTTTTTCTTCCTGGGCTGAGGACAAAGGGATAAACCCTTTAACCTGTTCTCTGGCCTATGTTTTGGAGTTTCTCCTTTTTCTAAAGGGTAAGGGCCTGTCCAACTCCTCCTTGAAGGTATATCTGGCAGCGATTGCCACGTATCATGACAAGGTGGACAGTCTATCTGTTTTGGCATGTATGGAGTCTAAACGATTTCTAAAAAGTTTAGCTAATTTATATCCTCCG
>NW_015247433.1:0-541 GCF_001447785.1 Gekko japonicus | reverse complement strand
GGTTCCACTAGCAAGTACGTGCACTTGGAGGCAAGGTAGGACAAGAACGTCACCAGGCCACTGTCCCCGTGATTCAGGTGGATCCACATGGTCACGGACATGCAGAAGCAAATGTCAAAAGCAGAGCGTCCAAACTTGCTCAAGTAGGAGTGCAGCAGAGGCTCCCTGGTATTGGGGTCCATGATATCAAGGGTGACATAAGAAACAGAGGCAGGGAAGGGGCTTCGCTGCTTTGCTCGCTCGATCAGCTCACTATCAATGTCACAACAAAGGAGGCTCAGCTCCATCCCAGCCATGGAATGTTCTGAGCGGCCACTGTCGTCCTGCAATCCAAGGAGGTGTCTGTAGAGGGCGATGCTGAGCTCCTAGAGAGGGGAGAGAAACTCTTCAGTATGCAAATCCTGCTTCTGAAGCAAGGCGTGTCAAACTGAGGCACACAAGCTACCCCCCCCCCGCCCCCAGTGACTTTTCCTTGTCTTGAAAGGTTCTACTACAATTTAATCAAGGTTTAAAAGAAAGTTTCCTTTGTACAGAAAAAAAA
>NW_015247432.1:0-541 GCF_001447785.1 Gekko japonicus | reverse complement strand
CTAAAAAGGATGATAGTCTGTTACATTTAGGAGTATCTAGAGTGGCCACCACTCTGTCCAAGACCTTCCACAAAAGGGAGACTGGATACTGGTTTATCATTTTTTTAGTTCTGAGCTATCTAATGAAGTCCTCTTCGGGAGGAGTCAGAGTCGTATTAGCCTTTTTTAACAACTACAGGCGCTGTACCTTCCTGCAGTGAAGGACTGCTAATTGACACCATCTAGTCAGTCAGACCTCCCTGCCTGATTTCACTTCATGAAAGACATTGGTCTAATGGGCATGTGATAGGCCTCACCCTTCCAAACATCTTATCCACATCTTCAGGATGAATTAATTGAAGATTATCTATACAAACCTGAAAAACAGAAACCTCAGGAATTCACAGTTCTTTTCATGAAGGAGAATCCAAGTCAGATTGGGTGCATATTATTTAATCCTGAAAATGCCTAGCAAATCGGTTATAATGAGCTGCTGAGAGTTCTACTATTAGTTTCTGAAGGCCAGCTTGCAAAAAGCCTCATGCAGACTTCTGGTTTAAGC
>NW_015247431.1:0-541 GCF_001447785.1 Gekko japonicus | reverse complement strand
TGTCTGGAAAATGGTACTGATCATGGAGCATACTGAGACATGAAACAAGGAAAATCTCCATGTGTTCATCCTAAAGATTCACTCCTTGAAGACACAAGCTGGACTTAAATACTAGACACTCTAATACAAAACTGACCCTGAGTCATTGCTATTTGCCTGCAAGGTAGGATGTCTTTCTAATACTCTGGCCTTATTTCTAAAACAAGGTTAAAAGAAAGGACATGGGTTGGTTGGTTCACCCCCTGTTTCACAAGTGTACTGACCTGGCCTTGCATCTGAAGCAATCACCTCTCTGGTGCAGAGCAAACAATTGGCAGGATTCAGGGCATTGTTCTAACACTTTTCTCTCTTTTATGGCTCCAGTTCAAACATTAATGCACTTAGGAGAGCAGACTTGGCCATTAGAACCAATCACATGAGGATGAAAGGAATGCAACTGATCTTAACTATGTTTGGGGGGAGGGGGTCTTGTGCACTGAGAGCTTTCCAAAGTACCCATTTCAGTCTCTTATCATTTGCAAACTTTTCAACAGCTGATTAA
>NW_015247430.1:0-541 GCF_001447785.1 Gekko japonicus | reverse complement strand
GTGTCTTAACCACCTACAGTGTACTAATTTGGGCTCAGGTCAGGTAGAGCTCCTACTAGTTCACTTTAAGTTTGATTCATTCCATGTTCTGGGTCTTCTTGCACTTTCACTGATGTCACTAAGAACACAACAAGGCTGCAGTCATGCTCATGAACCCCCCTTGTTTGCTCTTCCCTTTCCCCTAAAACCTAACCAGCAGTGTTGATGAGAAGTATTGTCGCTGCAGCGCTGATGCTGCAAGAGCACCTTGGGTACCAAGATCCTGGATTCTAGTATTTTCCCAGGGATTCTGGATCCTCAGTAAGGATCCTTCCAGACATTGCTTGCATATCTGAATTCTGATGCAGATCCACAGAAGTATAGTGATCAGAAGATGTTAAGTGATGTTTATATACACATTATATACATGGAATGTGGTATCAAAGAGCGGACATGCTCTGTGGGCAGTTCCAGGCTCAGACTGGTGATGGGATAAAAAATTCATGGTGATAAAAAATGCCACCTGTGAAACCTGAATAAATAAGAGGCACTTGGGGAAGAG
>NW_015247429.1:0-541 GCF_001447785.1 Gekko japonicus | reverse complement strand
ATTCTGCAAAATAAATAAATAAATATCCCCACAAGGCAGGAAACAAGTCTCCTCGCAGTGGAGAAACTAGTCGGGGCAGAGCTCCGTCCTTGATGGGACCCGGGGCTCCCCCTGCCCAAAGAAAGGGCTGGCAGGCAGGACGGATCGGTCATGACCAGACCCTGCCAGTCCACCCTGTGTGTATTCCTGCTCGGACTATTGTGCTCCAAGTTCCCACCCAACATTTTAGAATTAACGGTGTGCTTTGAAGTGGGTCGGTTTTGTGATGGAGCGACTTTGCGGGGCAGGATTGCGGCCACAGAAGGCCGCCTCGGCCCTGGTTGAGTCAAGCAGCAAGCGGGAGCATCATCTTGCTGGACTCTCCCGCCTCCCCCGCTGCTGCCGAGAGCAGCCCCCAGGAGCCGGCTTCTCCTCTCCGCCCGCCCGCCCCGTAGAGTGCCGGTTCCCAGACCTGCCTCGGGGCTCCTTGCCCATCAGCCACCCTTAACTGGAAGGACCAAAGTCTAAAGGTCCCTTTTTGTTGGGTGATAGTGAGATATTG
>NW_015247428.1:0-541 GCF_001447785.1 Gekko japonicus | reverse complement strand
TACTATCTAAAGCTTTAAATGTGATAACCAGCCCTTCAAGTTTTACCCAGCAGCAAATTATCAACTAATAGGGCTCTCTCAGGGCAGGCAACTTGTGCTGGTCAGTGGTCTTGTTGCTGCACTTTGCACCAACTGACAGGTCCGTGCAGTCCTCAGAGGCATCCCCACGTCAAGCACATTGCAAATAGTCTAACTTGGATGAGATCATGGCAAGGATAATTGTGGTCAGTCCTATCCCTCAGAGAGAGGCTGAAACTGGTGCATCACCCAAACTTGGCTAAAGGCAGTATAGGCTGCAGGATGAGACTTGAGCCTCAGTCCCAGTCCCTGAGAGTGCATCCAATAAGCACCACCAAACTCTGAATCTGCCACTTCAGGGAAATGCAAAACTTGCCATAATGGGCTTCCTCTTCAGTCCTTTAGTTATTTAAATTATCAGTCAATAGCGCAATTTCGTTTGTTAGACAGAGCTTCATTGTGTTGGTCTTCATGCAGCCCATCACTACCTTCATATGCTGGGTCAAGCATAGTGCACCAGCTA
>NW_015247427.1:0-541 GCF_001447785.1 Gekko japonicus | reverse complement strand
GGACAGGAGTAAAACAAGATGACATCATCAGCCCCATCTGTTCACAACAGCCCCAAACAGGACAACACTTCCTACTTTAGAGATACTAAAAACCATTATGACCCACATCTGAGTCCAGTCTTGTTCCCAGCAGTGGATTTTGTAACACTGAGGTTCAGAGGGCATCTTAAACGCTTTCATGCAGAGGGATATTTACAAGCCATCTCCACCTTAACCACCCTATGACATAGGTAGGTCAAAGAGACAATGGCTTAAAAGAAATCTAGCAAATTACACAGCTCAACAGGGCTTTGCGCTTCCCATGAGGTACACTAAAATCCAGCACCTTCTTAACTGCCCCTTGATCCGCAGCTGATGCTTTCTTCTTTGTTTGGACACTAAAAACCTGTAGCAAGCTGAGAATAAATTATGAGAATTTAACAGAGACCCACTAGTCCGGGGCCGGTAGAGCAAATGATTGGCAGGCTGAAGATTCTACAAAGTCCAAATCACCAGTCTGCTTCTTAAAGGATTTCTAGTACCAGGTGCTGGGAAATATCTT
>NW_015247426.1:0-541 GCF_001447785.1 Gekko japonicus | reverse complement strand
TCCTTCTATCTTGGAGAGCAGAGTGATTCTGCTTCACAATGTGTTGATGTGCTTGCGGTTTCAATTGGCCACCTTGCCAGACTTGTAGCACAATTAATGGAGAGCGTCTGGAATGAAGCCATTCTGGTGTTGACAGCAATGGAAATGAGTCTGCTTCGATCGGTTTTGGGTGCTTCGAGGCCATGGTCAGGTAGCGAAAGCAGAATAAGCTGAAATTGAATCCAGACAAGACATGCTGGCCAGGAAGGGTGATTTTTGACTTTCGCAGAGCAGGTTAAGAGCTTCTGGGTTCTCATGAACTTGGCCTCCCTGGTTGAAAAGCAAGTAGTGGCCATAAGTTCCTTCTATCAACAGCATCCACCAGCTCTCTCCCTTCTCAGACTTAGCTGATCTGGCCTTGCTGATCTGTGCTTCTGTAAACTCATTGTTTGATTACTTAAACACACTCGGTGTTGGGTTGAAAACAACCCAGAAGTTACAGCTAGTTCAAAATGCGGAATAACCTAGCTATTGTCAGGGATAGGGTTGCCAGCGGTCGGTT
>NW_015247425.1:0-541 GCF_001447785.1 Gekko japonicus | reverse complement strand
GTAACACTGGCGTGAGCTTTGGCTCATAAAGTCCAGCAACTTAAAAAACCCACAACACTCTATTTTTATTACCTCCGAAGAGCAGGGCGATTAGACGCTGCCACCACCACCCCAGGCCGAAGCCCTGCTCCGACCTCACTGCCGCCGTCAGACAAAGGTCCCCTCAGACAGCTGACTGGCTCCTTTCATTCCCCCCCATTAAAAAAAAAATATTTGCTAACCCAGTTTTTAATTGAGGGAGCCAAACAATTTGCTTATTGTAATCTTTCCCCCTCCTGTTTGGTTCTTCCACCCCTTCTTTCGCACAGCTGCGCACTTCTGCACGCACAGCTGGCTCTTGTGTCCTTTCAGAGTGAGGCGCCCTGGAAAATTAAGGCATGCCAACCTGGTTTTGAACAAAACATAAACAAAGCCGGCCATTAATATTCTCGGGGGCTTTTCTGTGCTTCAGTGTGACAGTGCGTGGTTTTTTTTTTGGTCATCTTCCCAGCCGAGAGGAGCCTGGCCCAAGCTGGGGGGGGGGGGGGGAAGGGGCGGATCT
>NW_015247424.1:0-541 GCF_001447785.1 Gekko japonicus | reverse complement strand
GTAAGAGCGCTGCCATCCCTTTTCCTTGCTTAAAGTTCAGTTCCAGATACTTTCGATTGACGCACCTTTGCTTCGCCAGCTGGAAGACAGCAAACCAACAGTGCCTGCTGCCCCCTGCTGGCCACAAGTGGCCCTACACACAGGTTCTTTCCAGTTTAGTTGTGCATCAATGAAGGATCGGTCGAGATGGCGAAGAAAGAAATTTTTGTCTAAGTACTGTTATGTGCTCATTAATCCACATGCGGCAGCAGAAGCTAAACAAATCAGCATAAATCAGTAATTTAAATAAATTGGGAGAAATACTGAAATGCAGTGCTTTGGAAGGAACGTCTGGGTTCTGAGAAACCAATGAGTAAGCAGAGCCGTCAATAGCAGAGAGAAAAACCCAACTTGTATAAATCATGTATTTAGGTATTTCCACCCTGGCTGTTTGGTGAAAACATAATGAGTTGTGAATGGGGTTGCCAACAGGCCTGGAGAGAAGTGCACTGTCCCGTGAATAGACCTGAGGCTGAACCTCTGCTCTGCCACGGAAGCTCAC
>NW_015247423.1:0-541 GCF_001447785.1 Gekko japonicus | reverse complement strand
AATACCTGAACTTACCAAATATTTTGCCACATTCTAGTAACATGCAGGATCCTGTACATGCAGCAACAAAGGCACTGCCTTATCTGTAGTGCTTAGAGAGCCAAACAAAAGGATGACAACAGTGGAGACTGACTGGGTTGGGTAAGTGAAACTGCAAATTGATTTTTAATATACCATGCAGCTCTGAGCACATGACCCTGACATTACAGACATTTCCTACTGTGATGAGTCATTTCTTTTTGCAGGATACCTTGTTGGCATGGAGAAAAACTTAATATATCTAAAGCTATTCAGACAAGTTCCATTTATTAAAATGACCCACTGACATTGGTGATATTATATGGGGAGGAAGACAAGAGTGGTTCTGGTCTAAGAAAGCAAAAGGAGAGTATATGCTAAGGGATTCTTTTTTTAACAGTTTCCAAGGAGAACCAGCACTGATTCTTTTACAAATAAAATTTTCAATCACAGAATCTGAAAGGGTCAGACGTAAGCTACTTATTTGCTTTACTGTTTTCAACTCTGTCTTCATGATTATTCC
>NW_015247422.1:0-541 GCF_001447785.1 Gekko japonicus | reverse complement strand
GGTGTAGGGATTGGCCTCCAGACTGCACTGCCTTTCCCTCATTGGAATCTCAGCAGCGAGAACAGGCAGCGATTTCTGTTCCATTTCAAAATAAATGGCATTTCCTGTTTGCTAATTGCCGCTTTCCAAACGTTAACCCAGTTGTTCTCTTAATAATTACGGCATGTTTCCAAGCTAGATTCCAGAGAGTCCTTGCCCTCTGTCGATTAGGATTTCCCTTGGCAGTTTCACTCTCAGGCTAGCCTCACTTCCTTTGTTAATTTTTTTTGGCGCAGAATTCTGCCAAGAGGTGATGAGCCCCACCAGCATCCCCTCCTGTGCCATAAAGCAGCTAAGGGTCAGTTGAATGCTGCCCGAGACCAAAGGAACTCCCCCTGGCCATACAGCCAGTAGGCGGCTGGTTCAAGCGAACTCCCTTTGTCAATAGATGCAAAGGGCTCCTGTTATAGGCTGCTGGGAAGTTGCCGTTCTCCACACCAGAAGGTGCCTCAATAACATTTTTCTGGGGCCTGCAGAAAATGTCCAAAGTCAGCCCCCAAAA
>NW_015247421.1:0-541 GCF_001447785.1 Gekko japonicus | reverse complement strand
GACATCCTTTGGGCCAAGGATCACCAGGATGTGTTGACTCTCAGTGAAATATTCATATTAATTACACCAAGAGGGGGTGAGGGGGGAAAGAGAACTGTAAAGAGCTGATAGCACTCTTAAGTTTCCTTTTGTCCTGTGTCTCAAGTCAAAAGATTGTTCTTAGATACACTCTTATTGTCATCGGTTTGGAGGGGGGACAGAGGGTGGCGTGATGCCACCATAATGGAATGCGGAACACTTGGGGGGGAAATATGAGAATTGGGACTTCAGATAGAAGCCTGGCTAAAAGAGTAATTATGACAGTATCTGGAGCATCACAAACATTCTCATAGGTTAACACAGCGGTGAGAATTGTTTGCAGTGAAACTTCTGGTTTCAGCTTTCATGCAGTAACAGACCTGTACTTGAACCGGCCTTCTTTGCTCCACCTTGACAGCAAGGATTTTTGTTTTATCAGATCCAACCATGAATTCATATATGGTAAATAGTACTTCCGAACCCCAACCCCCCAAACATGGTACTTATCACTAAATAGGTTAAA
>NW_015247420.1:0-541 GCF_001447785.1 Gekko japonicus | reverse complement strand
GTTGCCACCTGTAGGTTGGGCGCCCTGCACCTACTTTACTTTTAGGTGCCAGGTCAAAATGTTTGCCTTTGTTTCAAGTTTTTAACTAAGAGGTTCCATCTTTTTTTATCCGTTTTATGGTCTGAGGTGGTTCTGTTCGTACCATTTTTAGACCGCTCTGTTTCTCTGAGGAACGTTTATGCCCTGGTGTTGTTTATTATTGGCTTGACTTCTTTTTAGCGGCTTGTTTGAACGGATACTTTTTATTGACTTGTTTTAAATGGTCTTGGTTGATTTTTGTTTTACTGTGTTGGTAATGAGCTGCCTCCAGGATTTCTGGAGAGGAGGCTTACAAATTCTCTCTGTGCGTAAATACCCGTGTGTAAATCACTGAGGAGGTCGTGTGACCCCCCCAGAGCCACCATGCAGTTGTTGCTTCCATTTGCAGCCTGATGTCACATTGGAGCCCTTTAACATTTTCCCCCCTAATGCCCCCAAAACTTCATTAACATATAAGCTCTATACTTCAAATGATCAAACTGGTTTAGGTGTATAAAAGAAT
>NW_015247419.1:0-541 GCF_001447785.1 Gekko japonicus | reverse complement strand
GCAGGATAAAACAGATAGTCTGAAGAGAAGCTTCTCAAAAGCTACCATGTCACAGAATTGTGAGATGCCTACACTCTCGAAGCCATTCACCAGCCCTCTGTACAACAAACGCCATCTTTGTCAACAGTGTGCAAAACTGAGACAGTAGATGCAGTCTGTGTTACAGAATAAAAGCAGAGAATTCAAGACTTCAAAATATACATTATGTCTAAAACGGTTTTATTCTGTGTCAGTCTCTTGCCTTACAGCCCAGCTTTTCGAAAATCCTGATAGAAACAAACGTGTTTACTTTGAAGGCTCGCAATTCATTCATCAATCTGGGGAAAATCCTGCTTTATGCAAAATGTAAAGCGCTTCTGGAGAAAAGAAACAAAAGCAGAAAACACATACCTTAAACAGATTTTCCAGCTCTCAGCAGTAGGTATGTTCTATGAACAGGATGGGTCTTGAAATCTGTAATAATAATTAGCATTTATCAGATTCTCAAAATGCAACAAACTTGTCAGGTATGGTTGCCGACCTCAGGTGAAGCCTGGAGATC
>NW_015247418.1:0-541 GCF_001447785.1 Gekko japonicus | reverse complement strand
CTTTGGTATTTGTTCCCAAAGTTTACATATAAAAATGTATCCATAATGAATGTTTGCCCTTAGTTGTAGCCAGAGGAAAAGATGGCATTACCATGTCAAAGGAAGGCCAGGAGAAATATTTTGCAATACAAAGTTCATATCTGCATTTGTACTACTTAAAAGCTGAATGATGCACTGGAATTTGTTTGGTGCTACAAGAAAAGCTGTCTAAGGCAAAATTAATGACGCTGACAAATTCAGCATCTGCCAAGGCATCTAATCACTCGCAACCATTTTGCTGGTTGGAGATGCCTTTGTTTAAACTGACAGCTTTTTAATAGCCTGACTTATTCAGCAATTCTCAGAGGACTCTTTCTGCCCGTCGCGGGGGTGGGGGTGGGGGTGGAGATGAGAAATGGCACATGGGTTCTTTTTCTTCCCTTACAACCAATCATGCTAATCAAAGGGGAACACCAACATGTGTTCCATTTCAGTCCTCCTGCTTAAATAGCCAAGAAACTTCTTTTATCTACCAAAAAAGGGAAGAGAGGCAATCCATACT
>NW_015247417.1:0-541 GCF_001447785.1 Gekko japonicus | reverse complement strand
TCTTCTTTCTTCTCTTCTTCTTCATATACTTATCAGCTCTATTGCTCAGAGAAGGTGGTAAAATCTATCACGATCAAGATTAGATCCTGGTCCTTAATGTATTAGCTAAAAACTACAGCTCATGTATGACATCACTTTCTCAGTACTTGGATCTTTCAGCACAGCCTACACTACAGCTGACAGGTGCAGGGAAATCCCAATAGTATCATTATTGGCCAAAATGTCAAAGGGAGGGAAGGTCTTCAAGAGCATATATATTAACTGGGTTACTCTTAGTTGCAATGGTGGCCCTGCCCATTATCATGGGACAACATTGAGAAAGTACATATCTATTCTGTTGCCTCCAATTTATTCCATTCAAAAACAAATCGGCCACAAGTATCAACATTTGGGAAATATGAGTATAGAATGAGATATGTTGCTAGAGTTTTGAGCCCACAGTTTTCATTCTAAATAAAACTGTCCTTACCCTATAACTGGAAAGTGTGTGAATATTTTCAGTTAAACGAGTGAAAACTGTTGGAATATGCAAGGTCTATAG
>NW_015247416.1:0-541 GCF_001447785.1 Gekko japonicus | reverse complement strand
ACATGACCCAGCCTGACAAAGTGACATTTGTGTCCGATCCAGCCAACGTAACAAATCAGTTCAACAACTCTGCATTAGGTGACCCAAGGAGGACCACTGCATAGAGAAAGGAGAACCAGGAGAAACTGCACCCACCAACCCCTTCCTCCAGCAGCACTTCTTTTGGCACAAGACCTGCCAGTGGTGCAAGAGCAAGGAGGAAGCAATTTCCCCTGGCACCCCTTCCACCTTGCAGCCACTTTGGGCTGCACAGCTTTTTATCCACACAGGCCAGTATCAACTTTATGAAAGTCACAAGAATCATTGTGGGAAGGAGTTGGTAGGAAAGATTTGTCAGAAAGTGCCTGATGTTGATAACATTATTGGATCCAACCCAGCATATACCCAGAAGAAGATATTCATAGCACTGCCTGCAACTTTTTCTGGGTCAATCCATATTTCAGCTCTTGCTGAGTGATATGATAGTTTCCAAATAACTATTTCTGCACATTTAGGGACACACACTGCAAGCGACAATCATATTTGCATAATGAAAATGTCA
>NW_015247415.1:0-541 GCF_001447785.1 Gekko japonicus | reverse complement strand
ATTCCCATTTTGTCACCCGCCTCCCACCCCGACAGCTGCCTTGTAACTTTTGCAGCTGCCTAAAAGACAGAAATTCAGCTCTTGATTCTTGTCTCAGTAGTGACGAGTCTCCCCTCCACCACCACATGATTACTCCTCTGGAGCACTGAGTTCTCCGATCAGCTGCCTGCTTTGATGCACTGGGACCTGATTCTGCATAGACCTGTGTGTGGGCTGCGTGTGGCAGACAGTCACCTGTTCAGAGGCTCCTCCATACGACAGTGACAAAATCCTTGCTCTCACTAGAGTAATGTTAAATTAGAGCCCTTTCCCCTGACATGCTGGCTTTCTACATGGAAGGATTTTTGGCATGCCAGAGCATCCCAGCATACAACACCCATCTTATCTAGTTCCTAGGCAGGCTGGCTGCCTCAGTGAAAACTGGGCCTGAAATTGGTCCTAGGCTTGCATGTAAGGCACAAAGCCTTTTTTAAAAGTGACTGTCCAGTTTTGATGTTGCTATTTAAAATAGCATTATCATGATATCATCATAATATATTCA
>NW_015247414.1:0-541 GCF_001447785.1 Gekko japonicus | reverse complement strand
AGTGAGAAATGGCTCCAAACAGAGCAATGCCGTATGAACATTCCAGGGGCAATTCTCTGAGCATTTGAGAGGGTTTGGGCTCTGATTAAAAGCATGCAAACAATTGTGAAACACAGATGAACGGTCCTGCCCTTGAGAGATGCCCCCTACGTTGCTCATCAGAGTATTCAAAAGCCCGGACTGTCTCATCTGTCTTCCTGATTGAATGAACCAGATTTATCTAAACAATCACCAGATTGGCAGTGGAATGAGATGACGGGAACGAAGCAGTTATACAAGACATCTGAGACCACTTTGCCCGTATTCTCCTTTGCCTTCTTTCATGGGAAAATCCATCATTTGGCATTTGTGCAGTGCAAATATTTTTCTGCGATTGGAATAACGTATATTCTATTTTCCAAAATCGCTCCACTGGCAGGCAGCTGGTTCTGTGCACCACATGGGGGGAGGGGGATGAGTGCTCCTACAGTAGCCAAGCACCTGAACCAACGGCAGGGACCCTATGCAGCAGGTATTGTCGTAAGAATGCACCTGTAGCACT
>NW_015247413.1:0-541 GCF_001447785.1 Gekko japonicus | reverse complement strand
GAATTCCATAGTTTTGGTGCCACAACCAATTAGGTCCTGTCTTGTGTTGTCACCTCTCTAGCCCCTGAAGATGATTAATTCTTAGGTAGGTTCTTATGGGAGTAGGTGGTTTTTAAGGCATGCTGGTTCCAAGCTGTACAGAGCTTTGAAGGTTTGTAACAGCACCTCGAACTGGGCCCAGAAACACATTGGAAGGACAGTGTAAATGGAACAAGGCTAAAAGTAATATAGTCCTTAACAACTTACTCCAGTCACCATGCTTGCTGCAGCATTCTGTACCAATTATGATTTCCAGACACCCTTCAAGGACAACCCCACACAGACCACACTACCATACTCTAATCCAGATATTACCAGGGCATGCAGCACACCTCTTTATCCAACAGGTGGTCCAGGTCCAGCAGCACCCCCTGAGATACAAACCTGCTCCTTTAGCATATACCTTTGAGATATGTAATACACACAGCTTTTGAAGTTAGGATAGTGCTAAAAATATTACATTACAACCGAACCATCAGCTTGATGTCTATACCTGGAAAAC
>NW_015247412.1:0-541 GCF_001447785.1 Gekko japonicus | reverse complement strand
AGTCTTCTTTCACCATCAGTTCTTTGATCCCCTTGGGGAGGTTTTTGATGAGGTTCTGGAACCTTTCATTTAGTTCTTTCACCTTAGCTCTCAGGTCACTTTGGCCTTGCCCAGCCCCGACCTTGTCTTCCCATTCTGCGATCGCTTTTATGCACTCAGGGTCATCATGGAATGTGCGGGAGACTCTGCACCTTTCATGCTCAGGTCGGCTCTTCGCACCTCTAAAACTGGGGGTGCTCACCAGCCACACTGGGTCTTCCCATCAGTTGGGGCTATCCCCCAGCAACAGTGGCAAACCAAAACAAGTGAAGCATAGCAAGGTTTGACACAGCACATGTAAGGAAGACCTGCTGCTCCAGTGAAAAACTGGAACAAGCTATTTCCATATATTGCATCAGGGTTTGTTTGTTTTCTCCACAAGCCAAATCAATAGTTAGGGAAAAGTTAAGGCAAAACTGAATGTAAATGAATGCAACATTTCTAGCATCAATGGTCAACAGAGTGCACATATCCAATACTGGTATGCCTCTTCAATGGTTCT
>NW_015247411.1:0-541 GCF_001447785.1 Gekko japonicus | reverse complement strand
CAGGACCTGGAAGAAACCTTGAAATAAGGTTCTTTAGGAAGAGATGCATCTAGTCTCTCCCCACCCCCACTCAGCCTGTTCTGTATAATAATTCAGCAACGCTTTATTTACGTAAAGCTGTCACTGTTTGGCTAGCATTAGTACCATGCACGACATTCTGTCAGTGTATGTTGTGAAGAAAGCCATATTGACACTGATGGCTGTTTAACATCCTCCAGATTTTGTTTGGGAAGAGCGCGTTCTGTTTCGGAAGTGGGCTCGGAGCCCTGGTGCTGTGCAGGCACTGAGCTTTGGCGTGACGTAAATGCACCTGTGTTGCGAAAAGGGTCTGGGATCTGTTCCTGTGAAAGCAGACTTCCTCACGAGTTTGGGATCTGCAGCAATTTCCAAAAGTCTGTTTCGCTGGATGCCTGTACAGTGTTCCTCAGAGCTTGCAGAAACGAGTGCCCTTGAAATCAATATCTCATTGCAAATTGGTGGGATCCTAAAATCTACTCATGTCAGTACATTGGGACTTCCAGTTTGGTGTAGAGGTTAAGTG
>NW_015247410.1:0-543 GCF_001447785.1 Gekko japonicus | reverse complement strand
CCAAGGGACTCTCAAGAGTCTTCTCCACTGTAACCTAATGTAATAATGGAAGAACAATCTGATCATCGCAATCTGGCCAGGACCTGGTGTCCATGCTGGAGAAATGGTCAGGGAGCAGATAGTTGCCTTGGGCACTTCTGAATGTGGAATATAAATACCTTAACTAAATCAGCTAGGACCTAGGGGAACCTTCTGACTTGAGAGAGTACTGGCTGTAGATGGGTAAACAACATGGTCAGGGTGCACGCTACAAAAGGAAGTGTGGAACAACATCTGTTTCTCCTCACTGAAGTCATTTTTCTTTTTTGTTTGGGGAAGATGTCTGGTAAGGCATTCTACAGGCACAAAGTAAAGAGTTAAACTCACTTTCCCCACACCAAGGTCCAAGCTGAATCATGACTCCATGTGACTTCTATTTATAAGAACAAAATGATGGGTAGATTCCATTGATTTCTATAGGCTTGTAGCATCTTTTGTAGCTTGCACCCTTTCATGTAAGACCCATCAAACAGACGTGAGTAGGATTCTGAGTAGACCTGTATA
>NW_015247409.1:0-541 GCF_001447785.1 Gekko japonicus | reverse complement strand
TCAGCTACTTAGCAACAGTGACTTTCATAGTATATTTCTACCACTTGGTGTGCAACTTGCTTGTTAGTCTGTAATGCACACAGAACTCCCTTGAAGTTGACCTGCTGTTAGGAATGATTTTTGGTTATTGCCAAATAAATGGCACTAAACCCCTGTAATGGCAGGATGTGCTAACAGCCCATTTCACAGGTTATGTAATTAGAAAGAAAACCTTGGTGACTTGATTAAAGGTTACTGTGGAAATCAAGTGTCTTTGGCTCAGTACATTTTAACAGGTCATTTCCCGCACTATTAGGCACCATATTCTCCTCTTGTAATTACAGGCCCAAAAGGCCTCCTAAAGAGAGCTATGACTCAACTAAAAATAGCCACAGACTTTTGTGCCAGGGCAGTACTAATATAAATATCCCCCAACAACTTATGAATAAGCCTTTGCTCTTTAACAACATGAAGAGATCTCTTCTGGGGCAGGATGAATTTAAAAAACCAGACAGCCTGGGGGAGTGAGTCAGGACCACTACTGAGAGCACACTTTTGTTAT
>NW_015247408.1:0-541 GCF_001447785.1 Gekko japonicus | reverse complement strand
ATGTGCAGTGCAATCCTAAACAGAGTTACCTCCATGTGAATCCACTGATATCAGTAAGTTTAGGGGTTTACCTCTTTTTATTATTGTACCCATGAAGGCAGTATTGAGCTCCTGTTACTGCCAACACTTCAAACAATTTAGTGGGCAGCAGTGGGAGAGTGGGAAAGGAAAAGTCCCATTACAGCAGCAGAACTCCCACATACTTTGGATCCAAACCCTCTACATGGGGATGGGCTTTGGTAATTTCCCACTACTGCAGTTGATAATACAGCACAGTAGCAATGGGGCTTCTACACAGCAGGTGTCCCCAGTAGCTTTTTTTAAAAAAAAATCAGAGATTAAATAGCATTACATTAATATGTCGTTATACCAATATATGTATCAGTTTCCCTGAAATACCAGCTTTCATTTCTTTAAAAAAGTAAGTCTCCATCCTCCCTTCTTGCAGAGTTGTACCCTTTTCCTGATATCACTGCATTTTTTAAATGAAAACTGAGAAGTCATAGAACCTGATACACATACAACTTCTAAAAAAGAAAAA
>NW_015247407.1:0-541 GCF_001447785.1 Gekko japonicus | reverse complement strand
CAGTTCAGTGTCTCCACCACTTGAGCCACCACAGCTCCCTCTTGTCTTTGTAGCATCTCATAATACACCCCAGAGAGGAAGTACTCTACTACACATGTGAACATAAAAAATGTTGGCCACCCCTTCACCCCCACCTTTCTATTAAGAGCAAAGTTAAAGAATAAGATTCAGGCATAAAATTAAGACAACGTAAACAACTAAAAAGCGAGGAGCTGTAAAATTGAGTAATTCCTGCCTCCAAGAGCCAGTAAGATGACCTTAATTCATAAGGCAGTAAAGGGAAATACAGATCTTTACAACACCGAGAGGTCTCATGGGACGTGCTTGCATTTAAGCATTTCTGCCATTCAGTTTGCTAGTATTTTTGCAGATACAGGTAACAGAACAACACGATGCAGTTATGTGCTTCTAAGTTATGCAGGCTATCTTAACTGTCTCCCAGCCCTTCCTTTTTAAAAATATTTATTTATAATTTTTTCACCTTTCAAACAGCCTTTAGCAGATTTACATTCACATTTTCGTGAGTCATTTTTTCACATCG
>NW_015247406.1:0-541 GCF_001447785.1 Gekko japonicus | reverse complement strand
AAAAAAAAACCCGGCCAATTCGGCTGACAGATATAGACACATACAACTGTTTAAATCAAGACGGGTTTTATCTACGTGGCTCAGGGCAATATTGAATCCAATGAATATTTGCTAAACTTGGATATTTAAGTCAGTACTAAGACAAATGTATAATTAATATACATAGAGGTGCATAATTCAAAAGCGTACAAATGCATTTCCATGGGCCAATGACAAGTGTAGTCATTCAGATTTCAATAAAAATGTATTTATTATCTCTAATTAGTTCATTTATTCATTGCTGGATACATAAAAAAGGTCCTTAATTTTAAAGTAAAATCTTATTCATTGAAATTCAAAGGAAACTGAGCAGGAAACATTATCTGGCTTGATTTGTCTCATAATTAATACACTTATTCATTGTGAGACACGGTTATAGCTCCTATTATTAAAAAGTAAAATGTAATACATTGGGGTTTTAAGACATCAGCCTGTTATAGAGGAAAATAATGTATGAAGCAGGGATGACTTGGCTTATGAAGGATGGTCACATGTCTCTGCC
>NW_015247405.1:0-541 GCF_001447785.1 Gekko japonicus | reverse complement strand
TCCAAGTCCTGACCAGGGGTGACCCTGCGATCCGATGATGATCGGACTATCCTGGGCCATCCAAGTCAGGGTCCTCTAAAACGACACCAGGGCAAATCCTAAACCTTTGCACTTTCCAAGAGTGCTTTCTCTAGCCAGTTTCTTAGATAGATAATGTCTCTGGATAATAAGCAAGACCGCTGTTCCTTGCCCCTGTGTTTCCACAGAAAACAATGACACGAGTGATCAATATTTGCCATTACGTAAGAGCTTTTTAATCTCAGAAGTTCACAACAGGTAGACTAGGGAGGATGTCGACTGTAACTGTGAACACACTGAGACGTTCAGTGGCAAAATCAGAGCCAGCCACCAGATATCCCGTTCTCAGTCTGTTGATTGAAAGATAAAGTATCCGCTAACTCGACTGGGAGGAGAATCAGTATCATTGTCCGCTGTGTAACCAGGGAAAGGCCCTCAAAAGACTTCTGCCTCACTTATGAAGGAGATGGAGTGTGAGCATGGAAGCGTTTGGATACCAAAAGTCTTGGGTCTCCCCTGATCA
>NW_015247404.1:0-541 GCF_001447785.1 Gekko japonicus | reverse complement strand
ATGTTCTTAAAGTAAATGGACAGGGAACTTTAAAATGTAATCTTTTTGCACTGGAGGAACTGCTGGATGATCCAGCCTGTCATGCCGTGTTAAGGTAAAGCAGCATCCGTGGAATTTCGCTTTTCCGCACGGCTCTTAAAGGCACAGTATCCTTGTCCTCCTTTGCATCTGTCCCCAGTGGAGAAATGCTGCCAGGGTGCATAAACCTAACATACCCTGTAAACGCCACACTGTTCTGAAGCTATAGGAAGCCACTGCAATCCTTCTTGCCTAACGTTACACACTCCAACGGGGTGTAGTCATAGCGCCACCTTGTGGCCAGCTGGAAGCCGTCGGCTACCTTGATTCCGGTGGGCGCAATATGTCTGGCTCCCTTAGTGGCTAAAACGAATAAATCTTCTGGTTTTTCTTCTTGCCTGGCACTGCAAGAAACAGGTGTGTGCATGTGCATGCCATGGTACTTAGAGGGTGGGCTGCACTCCGCTCGGTGAGTCACAAGTGGCACAGATCTGGTTTTAACGAATGCTGTTTCTTCCTCTCC
>NW_015247403.1:0-541 GCF_001447785.1 Gekko japonicus | reverse complement strand
CTGATTTAGCTGCCATCAATAATGTAGATATCAATTCTTTTTGTGCCTTTTGGGATATCAACACCTTTCCATAAATCAAGTGATACTAATTCAGGAGAATAAGGTAAGTCAACATTTGTAATCGTCTTAATAGAGTGCAAAATTGTAACCCAGAACGCTCTTATTTTATTACAGGTCCACCAACAGTGATCGTAATCTGCAGTTTCACCACATGATCTCCCGCATAGAGGTGAGTAAAGCTGGCTGATCTCCCACGAGGAAACACGCCACTAATACCCCGGAACTTTGTTAATACCTGCATGACCCTTCCAGCTGCCCTCGGAAATAAAGGCACCACTTACATGGTTATGTTTCCTCTGAGCCATAATTCCCCCAGATGAAGCGAGGGTTAGTCAGAGGAAGGAACGCAGCAGGGAGAAGTGAGCTGTCATCACAACCTGTGTCTGTAATTGCCGGGTAATCCTCCGGAGGAGTCCAACAAATGACCACTCGGTAGCACGTAAAGGGGAAGAGGTCTCGGTAGAGGTCGTGACTGATGGGC
>NW_015247402.1:0-541 GCF_001447785.1 Gekko japonicus | reverse complement strand
TCCCAAGGTGGAGGGCGATTTTTGGCTCTGGTTGCTGGTGCACTGTTCAGAAGGGCAAAAGGCACCAGGTTTGAAATAAGCAACCACACAGCCAAAAACTGCACTGCTGTCTAGAAGCATGAATTTAAATGTTCGTGCTCCTCTTGTTATCATGCGAATCCAGCCAACACAGCAGGTTAGCAGCAAGTTTTTGGTTTGCCACCATGGGTGGGAAACCTCCACACTAAGTCGAAGACAGGGCGGAATCAGCATACTCATTTTAAATATTTCCAGCCCGCCTTTCGTCGCCATACTTTGGAGCATCAATGACCACCCCAACTGGAGACACAATGTGGGCATGGAGTTCTTCTCCCCACCACACACACCTCATATCACACTCCTTTTGGTCCTGATTAGTAGAATCAGAGTAAGTAATTAATATATGACAGGAGATGAAATGGCTCTGGGTTTGGGATGGCTCCTCTCTAAGAGATGAAGGGGCAGCTATTACTGTTCCAGAGGGAAGTGGATTCAAACTGGCCACTGAGAGGGTGACAAACAA
>NW_015247401.1:0-541 GCF_001447785.1 Gekko japonicus | reverse complement strand
ATTAACTGGTACATCATAGCCATTTATGGGCTTGAACACAGGCACTCTTCTCATAATGGATATATATTACTGACACCACTATTCTGTAAAAATTCTCCTGGTGGTTTCATATAGGTATTGAACAGAATTGATGAAAGAATAATGTTGTGATACTTTGCGTGCCAGATCTCACACAGATGAGCAGTAGTTAACCAAAGCTACAGTATAGATAATCCCATTTTAATTACTACTATTTTACATACAGTGCTAAGCTTTCACAAACCATTCTGTTGGTTGGTAATTATAGCCTAAGGTAGACTGAATAAGTGAGCGAAAGCCAACAGAAAATAACCCACCCCATACCCAACTAACATGTAATTAGACATCACCAATGAGGGGTGCAGAATTACAAGTCATGAGCATAAGGGTGGCCATCCAGCAGTGTAATCCTACAGAGAACTATACCTTTCAGTCAATGGGTTTAGAAGTCTCTGAAAATGGAATGTACATCAACAAAATGTAACTCAGATGACCACTTTGACATGCGGAAATGTGATTACGT
>NW_015247400.1:0-541 GCF_001447785.1 Gekko japonicus | reverse complement strand
AAATCTAAGTTAAGTCAGTCCGTGTTCACACACAGTGATACAAAGGGTTCTTCTATGGTTTAGTGCCACTTATGCTGTCATGACTAAACAGCTTTAATGGTCACTAAATTGCCCTTATTAACTTATGTACTCTTCACTGACAGTGGATCTTGTAGCTCTGGATAAGAATTGAATACGCCCAGATGAAGATAATCTAGAAGATACTGGATAAAAAGCTCAAAAAGTTTGGTTTGGTGCTTATACTAGGTCAGGCACCTGAACAAAGCTTGTGACTGACAACAACTTGTGACTGACAACATGACACATAAGTGTCACTTAGCTCTTCCACAGATGGTCAGTGGTGCCTGCTTGTAACATGCCAGGGAGACGAATCTGATTGGAGCATCTGGACATTCCATGAATGGCTAGATTAGTGTCCTGTAGCAAGGTCTGCAATCTGTAAACTGCCTGTTTATAGCACTAGGGCAGAATCTTTCAGTTAACATATCTCATTTCATCTTTCTAGGCATAGTCTGCTTACCAGTTTGGTGTAGTGGTTAAG
>NW_015247399.1:0-541 GCF_001447785.1 Gekko japonicus | reverse complement strand
GGCATAAACATCCCAGGGGCATACTTTACTGCAGTGTGTGAGGACAGGCCATTTCTGTCAGGAGAAAGTCTTAGTGGGATCCAAGCTAATATTCTGTACTTCCTTATGGGGCACCAAAGATATAAAAGTATATAGTATCATAGGTAAGAACTGTGCCCGTCAACTAAGCTGAATGGACGTGAAAGGATACTCTGGGTCTCCAATCTTCCTACAAAAAGCAAACCAGAAAGAGACTGCTAAAGAATAATTCTGGGATAGCTGATTATATCTTTAAAATGGTCACAGACAGCATGCTTGCGGCAGACTCTTCCAAAGCAGTGAAAAGAAAAAAAACCCCAGCATTTCAGGCAACATTTTCATTTGCTGAAAGGGGCATATTCAAAAAATATTTGTTGTGAAGAACTAACTCCATAATTTATGCACATTAGCTCTTCCATTTAATTCAGCTATGGGAAATACTGACAGTCATATCAGAAGGAACTGCACTGCCACTGGGTTTTCCGGTTTCTTGCACGTACTTAACACTTTTGCTTACTACTTA
>NW_015247398.1:0-541 GCF_001447785.1 Gekko japonicus | reverse complement strand
GAGCAAGGGAACCTTTACCTTTATGACAGTAGTACCACAAGATGAGAAATTTTCATTGATTGTCCACTGAAAAGTTATAGGCCTTTCTGAAGAGGTGGGTTGTCTTCCAAAGGCCTTAAGAAAAGTGTTGTTTCAGGCATCATCCAAGAGGCTTGCAGAACCTCATAGATATTGTGGTAAAAGCTTTGCTTCTGGTTCCCCAGAGTTGTCACTAGATACACTGAAAGTTTACTTCAGAGTTCAAAGTACCATCCAGCAGGATTTATACACAAACACTAGATCTTTCTTTGAGAGAGAAGGCAGCTTGAAATGGATGGTTCCCATCTGTCCATCAAGGAGGCAGAACGAAAGTTCTTCCAGACTTTCTACCTCCTAGTCAGAGTCACCCACTTTTATCAGTTCCTTCCCTGCCTCATTAAAGAAGGCAAGCTTTTGTAGGAGTTGCTCAGCAAGGCCCCTACAACTCAGCAGAAGGACCCTAATGCTTTTGTTTTTACACTTCTGTATGTACTTCTTACATTTCTTTATTCCTCCTTTTGGC
>NW_015247397.1:0-542 GCF_001447785.1 Gekko japonicus | reverse complement strand
TCCTAACCACTACACCAAACTGGCTCGGCAGAGGGAGGAAAGAGGCGAGGAGATGGGGCTTGGTGAAAGGCAGCCGCTCGGGGTCATGCCATCCTCACGTGCCCCCAAAGGGTCAGGCTGGGCTGGGTTCCTGGTTGGAGCCAGACAGTGCAACTCTGGTGCAAGGCAGACAGACTGTCCGTGGCCTGGGTGTCTCCGCCAGGGCCACTGGAGCTGCCGCTGCTGCATGAGTGGTGCTGCAGGGGAGGGAGATGGGGAGACACATGTCCCAAGCACATTTTTTAATTTAATTTAATTTAATTAGTTCCCCCTGGAGCCCATCCAAGAAAAAATCCTGGCTACGGGGCTGGATTCAGATATTTATGTGCAGCTCTGTTTTCAACTGTATCCATATACAAACAACTAGAGTTTTAAAAAAATGCCTTCCAACAGAGAAAAGTGTATTTCAAAGTCTTCAGTTCTCCAGACACCTATTACTGCATGTAACAACTCTCTTGCATTGATTTACATTCGCTCTCATTTCTCCACAAAAAAAAAGGGGG
>NW_015247396.1:0-541 GCF_001447785.1 Gekko japonicus | reverse complement strand
TCTTGTTTTCCCCACAGAGATCATAGAAGGCTCAGGCTTGTCCTGGCAAGAAGAGACACACTGGGGATGATGGGCTTGTGTCACCATTTTTACTAACTGCAGTTAGGACTGGGGTAATAGCTCTGTGCCACCAACCCCTTAGAAGCTCACAGAGGTGTCAACTTTAACAGATCGCATTTAACTTGGAAAACCTGACACAGTGTGTTGCTAACTCTGTACAGCCCTTCTTCAGGATTATTTGTATGTATGTCTTAATAAACCCTCTGTCATCTTGGCCATTGCTTTGTATAGAAGAGCTCCTCTTTTATTGAGCTGCTTTAATTCTTGGTCATTCAAGGCTGTGTCATTTTGCATAAGGAAATGATTAAGCTCCCGAATTTCCAAAGATCTGAGATTCATAACGTTTAGATCTGAAGTGGATATCCAACATAATGGAAACATTGCAGGTTCCCTACATTTATTTTTATTACAGTAGCATTTGGTGCCCAATGAGGCATTTTAATCACTTTTTTTAAAATGCTGAAATTGCCAGATTTTTTTT
>NW_015247395.1:0-541 GCF_001447785.1 Gekko japonicus | reverse complement strand
TGTAGATAAAGCAATTCGGCTAACAGTGTTGTGTTCTGGGCAGGCGACTATGCCGCTTCCTCCAGATGGGATCCTAACTTGTCTTCTCATCAACTGGATAGGACACGGGAATGAAGTAGCCATATTTTCTGTCTACCATATTGAACTAGGTTTTCCATCATGGCCCGCTTCACACCGTCATATTTCAGCTGGGTGAAAAAGATCATCCTGTGCAAAAAGGAGTTGTATTATCATGAACCATCACGGCCGACCTCCAGACACTGCATCACAGGCTTCCCGGAGCAATGCTCATGTGGTCTTGTCTGCTCAAACATCAGGAATGGAGAGGGGTGCTATCACCAGAGGAAGTGTACTTAGCCAGAAGGAAGGTTTGCAATTGGTTAAGAACCTGGGTGGGGTGGTTATAGCACACATGGACATTTCGACAGTCTGCTCTTATTAGGTCTGATGGCATGCACTTCTTGGAATGGGGTACAGATAACTGGCAGAATGGAATTAGGGATGTTTTGTTGTGTTGGCTACAGGCTTAGGAGTGTTGGTG
>NW_015247394.1:0-541 GCF_001447785.1 Gekko japonicus | reverse complement strand
CATTTGCTTCCTCAACAAAGCATATTTTCCTCTATACAAAGAGCTAATCCTGGCTGTCCTCCACCTCAGTGGAGCAGGAAGTAGTTCACCAGAACCTAGAAGGCCTCACCTCTGTGCCCACAGAGAACACTCATACAGAAACAGCTTCCTCCATCCTAGGAGGATACTCAACTTGCAAGCTCCCAACATTTTGTCATTGGCCCCATCACTCCATGGCAGCCATTTTATGATTGTCCACTGTGGCAGCCATTTTGTTATAGTGCCCACTCCCAGTTCTTAGCATCCCAATAGGAACTGCAGGCTGAACAAGATTGGGGACCTCTTGCGTGGGAGATCCTTCTACATGATCCTGTTTGAAGATTGGGCTGCTCACTTCTCAACAACTAAATCAGTGGAGAGTATCTGAACAGAAATCCTGTGGCTAGAATTCACCTTCAGTACAACTGGCAGGATAGATCCCATTCTTCTTGTAAGGCCGCATTGCTGCTGTTTTCGAATGAGCTTGGATGTGCAGAAAGTCTGAACACTTGCAAAAAAAAAA
>NW_015247393.1:0-541 GCF_001447785.1 Gekko japonicus | reverse complement strand
CATATGTGGTGGACATGTGAAAAAACGATGGACTTTTGGACAAAAGTTCATGTTGAAATGCAAAAAAGTTTTAAATGTACATTCAAGAGGGAACCAGAGATATTATTGTTAGGATTGAAGTTGGAAGAATTAAATGTAACTAAAAAGACTTTGTTTTGGTATTTGATAACGACGGTGAGAATGGTGTATGCACAATGTTGGAAACAAGAGAGAACACCAGAAAAAGTGTTATTTATGGCAGAAATAGACAAAATAACAAGAAAATTGAATAACAAAGAAGATCAAGAAATTTTTGAATAATGGAACGATTTTAAAGACTACTTAGAGAAAAACTGGGGCGTAAAACGAAACTTATTGTATTTAGAACAATATTAATATAGAGAGATGTTATCTTGTGACTGATAAATAGAATTGTGAAACAAATATTAGAGTGTAAGAGAAAAAAAGGGTAGAGCACTGTGGGAAGCCAATAGTAGGGGAGGGATGGAGGGGGAATATGGATATTTGTTAACTGAAACTAAATGTTAAATGTGTTATTATA
>NW_015247392.1:0-541 GCF_001447785.1 Gekko japonicus | reverse complement strand
ATCCAATCTCTTCTTCGTCATCTTAATCATAAAAACAGACACAGCTGAGTTCGTTTGGATGCATTTGAACAGTATAAGCAAACAAACCCGGTCTCTCAGTAAATGAACAAGGCATGAGCCAGGCTGTTGGTAATTGAGCATAACTGCTCAGTAGTTGCACCTTCCTTTGATCTAACAGTTAAGACCCTAAGATATGACTATGAGCAGCTCCTGTTTTGTATCTCAGCCCAAACAAGAAAATGTGAATTACTTTGAACACTTAGGAAAGCACCACAGAAATGTCCTCACTATCAATTAATATGCTTGCAAATGGGTTTAGAATGAGTTTATTAAGACTGAAATTTCTGTCTCATCCATGAATATAAAGAGAGTTATGTCGGGTCAGATTGAGGGTCCTTCCAGTCCTGCATCCTGTTTTCAGCAGTGGCCAGCCAGATGCTTCTGGGAGCCTGATTGCACAAAGGCAAAAGCCCTCCATGGCCGTTGGATGGTTGTGCTATAGTATCGGGTTTGCCACTCTTTAAGAAACAAAAACCAAAGG
>NW_015247391.1:0-541 GCF_001447785.1 Gekko japonicus | reverse complement strand
GAAATTCTTTGACTCGAAATGCTAGGGATTAAATCTGGGACCTTCTCCATGCAAAGCTCATGCTCCACCAGTCAACCATGGCCCTTCCTCTTTAGTTACTCAGTCTACTACAGGCTGTTATTAGCAACCAATTGGGAATGTCCAATGAGGTAGGGCATAGCATCTGAAGAAGTGGTGTTATAAGTGGACTATCTGTATTAAAGTCTCCATGGTACTGGGCACAGCAGCTACACACATTTAATTTTCCACACATCGTACCAATTTACATTGTGGACTACACGACTGCACCTGCCCCCACAACTAAATCCACTTTTGGTCCAATCAATAACACACAACGGCAGTTCCCACATGCATTAAAGCAATGGCATGACCAAACAAGGGAATGCAGGACATCCTTTGTGGCCATGCATTTGTACTCTGAGAAAAGCTTCTTTGGGATAACGGAGCAGTCTGTAGGTAAAATACCACCTCAGTCATGGACTTACTATGTGATCCTGAACAAGCTGCTATTTTTTGCAGCCTTAAGAAAACCCCCCCCCCC
>NW_015247390.1:0-541 GCF_001447785.1 Gekko japonicus | reverse complement strand
GAGGCCAAAAACCCAACTGTCAGCGAGCAACGTGCAGTCCACTTGTGAAAGTCTTGCTTATGTTTTTGTTCTTGTCAACACACCCAAGCATCATACACCCAATTCCACAAATCTAGTTTGTGACACAAAATTTCCTGTATCATTCCTTAATGCACCTAGATTATGTCTCAGTTTTGCCTTCTAGTTAGTAGGAAGTATTGAAAGGAAACATTTACAGTGATGTACTTAGGAACTATTTTCTCTCTACATCATTTGTATCAACTACTACCTATCTTGTATCCATAATCTAAAATAAGATGGGGATTTTCCTCTTAAATCTGCTTCCATAAAGATGGCTAAAAATATCAATTTACCTTTAAAAACTGCAAAAAGCAGATTTATTTAACTAGAGGTTTTTTCACATGCTTGATTTACTCCTAATATTGTTGGCAGTCAATCCACCAGCTTTGGAATCAGTTTGGGCATGGTTCTTTCACACCCCTGTTCTCCCTGTACATTTTCAGAGATGTGAAGTCAGTTTATTTTCTTCAACACATGCCTT
>NW_015247389.1:0-541 GCF_001447785.1 Gekko japonicus | reverse complement strand
TTGGAGGGTGGGCTCTATGGCCTTATACCTCACTGAGACCCCTCACCAAGCCCCCCCTCCCCAGTCTCCAACCCCCAGATATTCAGGGATTTCCCAAACTGGACTTGGCAACCCTATTCCAATTATCTAGTTTTTGTAATTTTAGGTTTTAGCAAAGCCAAACTAGACAGACACACACAGAAAAACAAGTTCACAAGATTCAGAGAACACGACGAGAACATAATAAAAATCGTTTGTCTTCAGAATGCCAGTGATCAACAATAAACTCAACATACTGAGAGTCCCGGGAAACAGAACTGCAATTTCAAAGAAAAACAATGAACTATCCTCGCTGCGGCTCGTCAGATTGAAGGATGGAGTAATTTTAGCCGGCCAGCAGCAGTTCATCATACTTCTGCCGAGGAGGGAGCTCAAGAAGTTCTAGGATCCCAACTGCTTTTGTGAAAAATATACGCTTACCATCATGCAAACAGCGCAATCCTAAGCATGTTTACTCAGGAGTGAGTCACCTCGATCCCTTAGCCACCGCGCCTAGGATTGC
>NW_015247388.1:0-541 GCF_001447785.1 Gekko japonicus | reverse complement strand
CTCCTAGGAAACAACCAGACGGCATGCTATCTCGATCCGTCCTCATATATTCTGTGAGGATCTGATGCTCTCTCTGCATACGGAGCATTTCCTACGTTTGCTCGCAGTCTGGAGGGGCAAAAAATTAGTTTTACTCAAGTTGCTGTTTCCCCTGGCTCCGAAAGCAATTTCTCCTCCTGCCAATTTTCTCTGAAAGCAGACACTTATTTCGTCTTCGCCTGCCCTGCTGCCTTTTCAGAGTCAGTGAGTTTGGGTTTTATAAACCAATTACAAGCTATTTGCAGACAATCACTTTGCCCAGCATCCCAAGGCAGCTGCTGATGGTACGAAAACATGGTAGTAAGAATCTACAACAGATGACAGAGAGGGCCCGGAGAAGGGGAGGAGGAATCTACAGTATGGCCACGCTTGGAATATGGTGTATGCTTTCCAAGAGCCCTGTGAAAAAAACACTTTCCACCCAAGAATTCACCCCAGTGTTTCAATTATTATGACTGCTTTCTAGCCAAGAGAAAAGAAGAAGAAGAAGAAAAAGAGGAGG
>NW_015247387.1:0-541 GCF_001447785.1 Gekko japonicus | reverse complement strand
CAGTCAACAGTTATGGTATACTCATTTGTCCACCGTGTATAATTATTAACATCATTCTTGTACAGTCATTTGGATCGGTAAAATGTGTTTTCTATGGTGGAAACAAGATGAAGGACTCAGGAGCACTTGTGCCCAGCACAATTTGAACAACATCATATGACAGTCATGAGATTAAATGTACAAATATAGGCATGATTCTTTTTTACTATACAGGATCCTGTATATTCAGTCACTTACTGACCGATGACCCATAGAACTGAATGTCTGAACTGAGCCATAATATTCCAGATTGCTACTGAACTGAATTCCTGTTAGACCCCTCATCTTCTTTGATTTTTTCCTGGTGTATACATAATGCTAATACTATAATTTGCCAAGGTCTGTTTCCCTCATTTTATTTGCACAGTAAAGCAGGTCAGTTAATTGGACATTTAACAAAATTCAGTTTAACACCATCTCTGATGTAAAAATAATATTTCAAGAATGAAAACATCCAAGATTATCCATAACATTTCATGTAGCACCAAGATGCATTGTAATA
>NW_015247386.1:0-541 GCF_001447785.1 Gekko japonicus | reverse complement strand
ACAAGTACTCTCACATGGTGCGCTCTTTCAGGTGCATCACAGTGTGGAGAAGTGCCTGTTTTGCCACCGGATGAAGCAATGGACCGTTGGTAACAGATGACCAGAGGTCACCTGTCTTCATCTGCTGGCCAATGCTTCTCCATGGAGTCGGCTCACCCTGAACGTTCCGAGCCACCGAGCACTGAGTCATCTCATGATGCACGTGCACAGGCCCCAGGAGGATCAGATTAGGCGATGGTCTCACTGGTAGCCCAGGGTCCACCCGGGGTTCATAGCGTCGTGGCTTTTCCGTTCAGCTCCCGTTGCTCTTTTCCAAGAAACGCCTCTCCCTCCTCTCTTAAATCTTTAATCTCCCCTGCTGCTGACAGGAATTTTATCTTGACTCTGGTGCTTTTAAAAGAAGATGTAATCGCTTGTAGGATTAACAGGAGAACATTGTATTCCACTGTTCCCGGGACTCTTTGCTCTAGCAAACTCCGCCTGCCAGCCAGGGTGGTTGTCATGAAATGGATCATTCAAAGAGAGCGGGGCTGGGGGGGGG